>NC_081558.1:91528721-91567237 GCF_022355385.1 Mustela nigripes
ATGTCCTGGGATCGAGTCCCGCATCGGGCTCTCTGCTCAGCAGGGAGCCTGCTTCCCTCTCTCTCTCTCTCTGCCTGCCTCTCCATCTACTTGTGATTTCTCCCTGTCAAATAAATAAATAAAATCTTTAAAAAAAAAAAAGAAAACTTGATTTCACCACTGTCAGGGAAAAACAATCTCACTTTTCACAAATTGTGGGTGACTGTAAACATAAGGACATGGAGATTGATGGTATTGAAATCTAATTTTTGACTCTGAGTCTGAAACCTGCTCTCAGTTGCTTAAAAAATTGAAATGAGTAAGTGGTAGAGAGGTGCTAATGACACCCGGGTCCCCAGCTGAAGCTCTCTTCTTGACATAATCACAAGAACCAGAGAAGAGTTGCAGAGGATGCCTTTGTCTAACCCAATGACTCTGCGTACTTACTGCTATGGCCATGCATTTGTGGTCGATGTGGCTTGCACTTCTAGGGAGTGCTGGTATTGGGTATGGTTCAGCAGTGGTCAGTAATTCTGGTTTATTCTTTATTTATTAATTCGTAGTTAGTTAATTACTTTAAAAATCCTTTATAAATGAATTTAATTTCTCTGTAGAGAAGGAGAGATCTGAATGTTTACAGTCAGGAGTCTGAGTTTCTTCAGAAGCTGTGGTTTAACCCAAATCCTTCATGCTCAGCTTCTGGGATAATGTCCCAGGGCCATGAGCCAAAATACAGCAAAAACCATCTTGGGGTCCTTTGGGACTCTCGCTCCCCCATGAGTGAGGCTGCAGGGGCAAACCCAACTTGACTCTGCAGCTTTGATCTGCTGGTGGCCCCACACTGTGATCCTGCCAGGGCCTCTGGTTTGATGGGAGGCCCAGCACAGGAAAGAATATGCTACATGGACCAATCTTTTTTGCATTGGGACTGTGAATGGGCAAGCTGACCCTGACAGGCCAGGCAGAACTTGGAGCACAATTTTCCCATGGAAACAATGTACTAAAGGGTGGTTAGGTTTTATGATATGGTTGGTTCAGGATAGTAAACTTTCATTGAGCACCTAATATGTTCCAAACACTGTGCTGGGACTATAGAGCATTTAAAGCACTGTTTCAGGCTAAATAGAGTTCAGTCTCGAGAGAGAAAGAGCAAATGAGCAGCAGTGGCAACTCAGTGTGGTGGATACGGGTACTGTAAGAAGCCGAGGGTGCTGTGGAGTCGAGCAGAGGGACCTGGCTGAGCTGTTCTGAAGCTGAGTCTCAAAGGGTGAGGAGGCATTTGACCCACGAAGAGCAGGGATGTGGGGCACGCGCGTGGAGCCAATGGCCAACAGCCAGACAGACCAACACTGTGTGTATCTCTCAAGTGACAGAGTCTGGACGGCTAAGTAGAAGGGACTATGGAGGCCCACCAGAACCTGCTAGGAAGCACGGACTTGCCATTTTGGGCAGGGAACCATTTACCTTTAAGAAAGTTCCCCAGGCAATTGTGTGGCTGATGGCCGGAAGTCTCTGCTCATGCAGAGGAAACACCAGCTTCTGTGACTTTCTGGGCAGAGTATGGAAGTCTGGACCAGACAAATTTCTAGGCTTCGTAGAATGCCAATGCCATGATGACAGGAATCTTAACTCCGTTTTGTTCAAGCATATCTTCAGAGCCTAGAATAGAGCCTGATAAATGGTAAACGAAAAATCAGTGTGTATTGAGTGAGAGGCTCAAACTGAGGGGAGATTTAGGGGCTCCAGTTCTATGGAGATGAAATAGGCATTTGGTGTTCCAATCTGGATTCCTAACTGTCCCCTTTAGACCTCTAGGGTCTAAAGGGTCAAGGGTCAAGGTCTTTTTCCTTTCCGTTCCTTACCCTTCCTTACCCTTCCCTACCCTTCCTTTCCCTCCTCTCCTCTCCTCTTCTCTTTTCCTACAGAAACCAAACTGACTTGTGGGTGATCTTTTGGGATGTGAGGGCAGGTTGCCTGGGACTGTCTTGGCTGTGGTCATCTCCGGGGTCCACTCTTGGCTCTTTTCTGCTGCATTCAGATTGGCTAGTCCCAGTCTCTCTTGCTTGGTGCTTCGTAAAGACAGAGCAGGGCTTGTCTTTTTTTTTTTTTTTTTTTTTAAATGCTCAGAACATGTCACCTTCTAGCTGCTTCTTAGGGATGGCCCTACCCTTTGGGCCTTTTTTCCCTGTTAACATCAAGTGGTCTTTTCAAATATTCCCAACTGGAGGTTGCCTTATAATCTGTGAGTTGAGGACACCCAGCCAAAGGTCTCCTGGCCATTCGGGCAGTTTTGGATGTTACCCAGTGGAGGAACACGAGTAGCCACACCATCAAAATCTGTGATTAATAGACATAATCTCCACCAGAGCATTAATTTTGGGTATAATCAAAGCCTGCTGAATTACTTCAGTGTCAGACCTTGACAGAGAAGTCAGCCTGGGATTAGCATTTTGACTTAAAGTTCAATGGGTGGTATTTATCTTTATTTCTGCCACATACGAGTGATTGACTGTCTGTCCTGGAAAATAAAAACAAATGCTTCTTCCCCAGTCAAGTGAACAGGGGGTAATTTAGAGGCGCTCCCTCACGGTTGGCTGGACATGTGCATAATGGTTCAGCAGCCTGTCTTGGCTTCCACAAGGTGTCTGGGATTCAGGTTCTTGATTCTGTCAGAGGTCAGGTGACCAAGGGGGAAGCTGCGCTAACATCTGAGCAGGTGAGCAGGTCTGTTACTCCTGATGCCTTAGCCATACTCTTGCTTGCAGGGAGAGATGCTGGCACGTCAGATTGGAGGCGGTAGGGACTCTGGAGAAAACAGGTCTGTCCCAGTAGGTCTGGGGTCAAAACCCCAGAGATCCCTCCTCTTTCCTGAGCTGGACAGCATTTAATGGTGGTAGATTGCAGAGGCCAGCTCATATGATTGCTCTGGCCAGCCCTGCATAGGAGTCGATCACGGGAACACATTCACGTATGTGTGCGTATGACATTTATCGATGTTGACCCTGTAGCTGGCACTGGGCCAGTGTCTTTTCCCTGTATTGTCTTGAATCTTGACCACACCGCTTTATACTTGAGGACCTGGAGGCACACAGAAGCGAGGTGACATGCCCAACATAAGTAGAAGTGGCAGCCAAAGTCCAGTCCAGAGAAGTCTGGCTCCAAAGCCCGAGTTCTTCCAATCCCAGCACGTGATACCTCTGGCCAAGGGGGACAGACTTGTGTGGGGGTGAGAGGACAGGCCACGAAAGCTCAGTGGTGGCTCCGGGAAGGACGAAGGGTGAGGAAGGTGTGTTGAGGCTGCCCAGGTTTCCCCACATCAGCCCTGCATTCTCAGCCCCATATCAGCCTCCCCTTCGTCAGAACCTGGGGGTTCCTGTCTCCCTGCAGGCAGCCTCCTTTGGTCATAGGTTGGAGGCTTCAGGTATGGGAGCTGTTTTGGTCCAAATACAGAAATGACTGGCACCCTACAAAGAGTCAGCAAACTTTTTCATAAATAAGGTTTTAGAGGAAGGTTTTGTCATAGTCAGCAGTGCGTGTCTTTTCTGCACATTTCATTTGAAGATGGGAGTTGATGCAGAGGGTGTCTGGAGATGGCGAAAGGATGGGCCTTTGCTCTGGGAGAGCTGTCCACCTGGTGGGCACAGCCATCTAGCTCCCGCAGGCCATGCCAAGCTTCCCTTAGGCACCATCAGTCCATAACTGTTCCCGGGTTGATTTGATAGTGAGAGTCAAGGCAAGGCATGATTTCAACACCTATTATACTCAGCTTTTTCAATTAAAAAGTAAATTTTTAATAATAGATTTTGCTTTTCATTAATCAGATGCAGGGTTTTTTTTTTTAAAGGTGCATTTAAAGAATTAACTTCATTTGTCTGTTTTTAATTTTGCATCTGAAAATGCAGTAATCTTTTAGGAATTTTCTCTATTCACACAAATTGAAGCAGATATTTGTAAATTAAGAGGGATACCATCTCCAATCTAGCAGGGAAGTGATATATATTGGGTGAATTTTTTAAAACGATGCTTTATTAGGCAAATAAAGTATAACAGAAATAACAGGCATTCAAATTATTTTCTTTGGTTAAAACCACATATTTATACATTATGAATATCTACATTCAACAAAAGCACATTTTAACAAAAACATGCACACACATTGTTAGTATTTCAGTTATGAATATGAAATGCGGGCTTAAAAAATCACAGTAAATATGAATCAGTTTAAGTTTAATCAAGATAAGAAACTTAATGTCTTTTATTACATAGCGACTTCAGCATTTACCTTCTTCTTCCTGCTAATTCATTGACCGGAAAAGAAATAGGAGCTCTCCTGCCTTTCCAATTCCCAAGTGACAAATGTCGAATAAATTTGTCGAAAGAAAGAAGACATTGTTTCTCTGTTTATAGAGGGGGCTACTGTTAATGAAAGCTTGGTTTATCATTAAAATATTCTGATGAGTTTAGATAAATGACTTTAACTTGTTGAAATCAGTCATCAGCAAATACTTACCTCTTGACACGTTCACCCTGGGGTTTGACTCACAGAGTTGATACAGAGAAAGGATGATCGCTAGTCCTTCATGTAGCCCATTCTGCATGGAGACCAGCAGCAATCAATGTGTCAGGAGCATATTGGGAACTATTTGTTGGACTTTCCATTAGAAGATTAAAATAACCTTGTCTCTCAAGTACCTCCTAACTGAAGAGGATATTTCCTACTTCATGATTCTGTCTTTGAACTGTAGTGTATCTTTTTGGCTATAAAAAGGCAAATTGATGTTTTTTAAATTGAGGTTAATTAAGAAAAATTAGATGTTTTAAAGCCTGATTTGCTCCTAAAGAATCCCTGGTTATCATTTCTCTTGGTTCATGTGGGTGTAGATGTTGTAGGTATAAAATCAAAAATGACCACCAGCTGGTTCCTATAGGGTTCGGGGTACTGTGCCTCAGCTGCTCAGGTGCTGGTAGGGGAGGGGGCCACCATTCTTGCCCTGGAGACTTTGCTGGAGCAGGGGAGGTGTGCAGCTGTGCGAAAAGGATGCCTGCAGGGCTAAACCTTAGTGGGGAAAGGAGAGGCCTTCTTGGTCTGGGGCTTCCTTAAGATTGCTTGCTCATATTTATACAAGCATGGTTTTTTTCAAAGGAACAGAATCTTACAGAAAGTTCTCCCCTGGCTGCCAAAGATTGAGAATCAGTCCATATGAAAAAGCTAGGTGTTAGGGGCTATTTGATGTTTTTGTTTGTTTGTTTGTTTTACCCTGTCCATACAAGGAAAATTTAAAGGGAAAGCAGGGAACACAAATAGTCTCATCATGCTGTTTCTCCTTTGGGCATGCATGCTTTCTAGATGAGAAAGCAGTGATAACTGCCCCACAGAACAGGTACTGGACGTTACCCAGCCATGGACATGGCCATGTATGAAGAGGACATGGCACCTGGGTTGACCCCAAGAACAGGCAAGTGGTGGGGGCGGGAGTTAGGGGGAGCAAAGAACAGGGGTGTGCTTTGAGTGGGATTGAGCTTCGGGGCTGTTGGGGAGGTTTTAGGGACTCCTTCGTCCTGGACTGTGCTGGTATCCCACTCTTGCCCCTTAATATCCTTAGGCCCCCAAATCACGTTTCATGCAACTGCCTGGGATCTGCCTGTAGGTGAGGTTTGTCATTACCTGGGAAGACAGAGCCAAGGGTCAGGGAAATGCAGCACAGAAATGTAGAAGATTCATGTCAGCTGAGGTCACGGGAGCCATAAAAGATCATTTATACCATCGTTTCCTTTTATAGCGAGGAAACTGAGCACAGAAAAGTTTGATGATCTGGCCTGAGCCTCACAGTGTGTCAGAAGCAGAGTCCAAGGGAAATCCTGGTTTCCTGATTTTCTGTCCTGGACTTTTGTCTCCTCACAGCTTTCCTGGGCGTATTTTTGGCTCTTGGGGACATCTCCTGGGTGTCTTCTCTACAGAGTCTCCTAGCAGTTTATGCTAAAATGTTATTATCCTGTTGGTCTTCCTATTACATCATCTATTCTGCCCAAATGTAAAGCCTTTTCTCTCATACTATGGTTGAAAGTCATGGAAGAATAATTGCTTAACACTTTCCTTTAAAAACAAATCTTTCACTCAATAGAATCTTCAAATCAATCATATATAGCCTTTCTTGCTTTTTGAAAATTCATATCTGGAAAACTCTTCGTTGTAGCTGAATCTAAGACGAGTTTTGAGCACCAGCGGCCCCCTTGATGTTGAGCCCAAAGCAACCACCACCACCTGATGGCAGTGTACCCTAATTACAAGAGAAGTACATAAAAAGGTGGCAGGTTTTTGGCATGTAACTTTGATGCTAGAAAATAAAGGTGAGCACTCCACGCCCAGGGAGATCCTAACAAAAACAAGAATGGAATAATTAGAAGTGGTCTAGCACATGTTCAAGTAAATTCTTTTTTCCACTATATATTCATCCATTGATTGATCAAATCATGTTCAGGTGGAAGAGAACTAATATTTACATGATGCCTCCTATGTGCCAGGCACTGTATTAAGTGTTTTGCATATGTCACCTCGTTTGATTCTAACTGTACAAACCCCAAGTACGATCCGTCCTCTGCAGATGCAGAGGTTAACAGACCAAGACATAACCTGGAACTCTCAGGGTTAGAATGTGAACATGACTGTGCGGGGCCAAGTAATTGCTTTTCTTGCCCCCCTGCTGCTGCTTCTGCAGGTCCTGTGCTCTCCTAGCATCAGTGTGTGGCAGGCTCAGCCCTTCCCTGACCGTCCTTGTTAGCTAGTGACTGTTTCTTGCACTGCTAGAATGAGTGATCTGACCTCCTCTTGGACTCTAGAGTCTTCCTTTGTTGTTGGCTGTTCTGGCTGTGTCACCAGCCACTGCCTATCATGAGACAGGAGTGGAAGAGAGGGAGTCCTGGGGAAGGGAATGTGACAGGAGTTAAGGCAAAGGTTTTAGGTTTCAAGGAGAGGGTTCTGGCATATCTTTAAAATTTCTCTGCCCTTGGACCCCTTGGAAGCCCCGCTGTACCACACCTCAGGCACAAGACCAAGGATGCCTAATCCTGGTCTGTTGATTGGGTCATAGCCTCAGGCCAGGAGGTCCCTGAATAGAATGAGCAGTACTGTGGACATCTCACAGATGTCGAGACTTTTCTATGTCCCCATGAGCAGACTCCTCTCACCCCCACAAAAAGGGAGCCCAACTCCTTAGATGGTGGGACCTGTCTCTGTGAGGGATGAAAAGGCTTCCAGGTGATTCTACTATGTGCCTAGGGCACTTTTGGGAATAAACAAGTGAAAGGTAGAATGTTCTTCTGCTTTGTTGAGGATTAGCTTAGTATGGGCTGGGACTGACACCTCATTAGGGACCCTGGGACTTCCCCCTAGGAGGTCTTGGGGCTGGGGCAGGGGTTGCTCCTCTGTCTCTCCCTATGAAATCTCCTTATCTCCACTTGGCTCTTCCATTATTGTCTTGTTCTCATTCCTCATTTGGTCTGTTATTTCTGTGTGTCTGTCTCCTCAAGCAGAATGAATCACTAGGGCACAAGAACCAGGTCTGATTTGATTATTTCCCCATGGTGCCTGGCACAGGGCTTGGCCTATAGGAGACTACTGTGTTAGTGTATGTGGTTCATCTGGAACAGGGCCTCATGCCTGTCAGACACTACAGGTTTTGTAACTGGTGGGCCAGTGGGGACCATGGAGACAGATGAGCCCATGCCCCATCTAGTTATATGGACATTGCCTCGTCTTCTGGATTTTCAAGGGGGTGATTCCCAATTTTTAAATGTTGACAAAAACATGTATGTATGTTTCCTTCCTCCCTTCCTTCCTTCCTTCCTTCCTTCCTTCCTTCCTTCCTTCCTTCCTCTTTTTACATCTCTGTGCAGGCCAAATAAAATCAGTCTGGTTCTTGGATGCCTTAAACACCTCTAAACTAAAGCACTACAAATAGTCTGTGTATGCTGTCTTAGCGTGCTGTAATTAAATGGGCCTTGGCAATTGAACTTCTGTCTTTCAAATGAGTGAGTGTGTAACAGCATCCTCTTCCTGAGAAGGAAAAATTTTATGAAGTTGTCGGAATCAGGACCATAACAATACCAATAAAATGTGTTTTATGAAGTTGGTGAGAAAGTTGTAATGTGGATACCATTTTATAGCATGCAAAACTGGTACATGTTGTAAATGCCAGTTCCCTGACTCTCTGACTCGGCTTCTCCTTTGGTGGCAGATATGAGGCCCCCTCCCTTCAAGAGTCCCTGGAGAAGCTTCCAGAACTGTGGTGGACATTAGTGGGTCTGGCCACTCATGGCTCTCCAGCTCATTTCCAGACTGGCTCATTCTGAGCTGTCATTGGCAGGTATTATTAGGAAGGGTTTTTTTGTTTTAAATTTTAAGATTTTTTTTTTTTTTTAAAATTTTCCACAGAGATACAGAGAGCGAGCGAGCGCACAAGCATGGGGAGCAGCAGGTAGAGGGAGAAGCAGGCTCCCTGCTGAGCAGGGAGCCCTATGCGGGACTCGATCCCAGGACCCTGAGATCATGACCTGAGCCGAAGGCAGACACTTAACTGACTGAGCCATCCAGGCGTCCCATGGAAGGATGGGTTTTAAACTGCATGTGATGTGCTGCCTCATCTAAGGGCTCCTTCTAGGAAATGGACTCTCTCCCTGGACTCCCACACTTTCAGCAGCCCGCCAGTCTGTATTCATCTCTCTGTACCCCACCAGATGAGGATGTGTGTGCTGAGAAGAGGCAGAACACACTGGCTTTGCAGTATGGCTGGAAGCGCCTGTTCCTCCTGGGGCATTTTCGTGATTTCTGTGAGGAGCTCTGATGGGAACAGCAAACAGTGGCTAGGATGTCTCCAGAACCACTGGGTGCTCTGCCTGTTCAGACCCAGGCTGGAAGCCTTGGAGGAGGCGAGGCTTCCTGTCCCAACAGCCATGTTCTTCTTGGTATTTGCGCTTTTGGCATGCGATGGCGCTCTCTTACCTGAAAAATTACATGTCCCTGTGCGTGGGTGTGTGTGGGGGGCAGGTAGGTAGGTGGGAGGTACTAGGCTGCTCACCACTGAGCAATGCTGACTGAGCCTGGGTGTTTTGCTTTCTAGGGAACACAGACAGAGATGAATGATTCCTGAAAGGAGGCAGGAGTGAGTCTAGCTTAAATAGTTTTCTACTCATTTCACCATTGATTTGACTGCAAGAGCTGATTCTGGGAGTGGGGACCTTCTCACCTGAAGAGCTGGCTGAAATGGTGGGAAGAGTGAGCAGTGAATCAGGCACACACAATCTTGTTTTGCTTTGCACGTGTGTGAACCTTAGATCAATATTTCCTCAGGCTCCTCCTTTATAAATGCATTTAATAAAATTTCCCTTTCAGACTTAAATGAGGGAATTTGAGGTGGTTATCAGAATGTCTGGTGTTGTGTATAGATTTATTTAGATTTTTTCATGGGACACTTGCATGCCTTTGCTGGTTAGGTGTTGAACTCTTGATCTCAGCTCAGGTCTTGATCTTGGGGCCGTGAGTTCAACCCCATGTTGGGCTCCATGCTGGGCATGGAGCCTACTTAAAAATTTTTTAAAAAAATTCTCTTACTCCCTTACTTATTTGAGGGTCCACTCTTCAGGGTCTCCCTCATTGCTTTATGCTTTGATGGGCTTATCAGCAGCAACTTTGAGAGCTAGAGAGAGAATAAAAGTAAGAGGACATCTTAGACGTATAATTCCGGTGGGATCCTGCAAACCTCCTTATAACGAGTCTCACTCTTGCATGCCCATGCCATCTGGAGCTGGTACCATCATAGCACTCATTCCATCTGGGACCTGAACCTGCAGTGCCTATAGCCAGAAGACACTTCCTGAGGCACTGATTAGAAAGATTTATTTCTCTGATTTAAAAACAAAACAAAACAAAACCCCAAAAGCCCTCCAGTTTCCTTTTGAATGGGGGAAAATCAGTCTTGTTTCCTTAGTCTGACTTTCCACAGGTCTCCTTAAGTTACCTGCAGGCAACTCTTCTAACCTTATCCAACCTGGCCCTCAAATCAGACAACTAGCTCTGCCTCAAACATGACTTTCCTATCTCCACACTTTCGGCTGTTTGGTTCTCTCTGCCTGGAATCCTTTCCCCACTGTCACCACCTCGTAATACCTCCGACATCCTTAATCATCTGGTTGAAGTAGTGCCCTCCTGTTCTTTGTGACATTCCTATTGTATCTGTTGCATTTACAGATGCTATAAACTCAACAATACAGTGTCATAATTATTACTTTATAATCTTGTGCTTTTAAAAGACATTAAGAGAAGACTGACATACTTACATATGTTAACTTACTTGCTTTCCATTACTAGTTGTTTCCATTACCAGTCTTCCTATGTTTTCACATTACCTTCTGGTTCATTTCTTTTCATCGTGAGTGACATCTTTTACTATTTTTTTGGTAAGGCAGGTTTGCTAGCAATGTATTCTGTCTTTGTTTATCTGGTAATGTCTTTATTATTTTGCCTTTTTTGTAGGATAGTTTTACTGGATATAGAATTTTTGGTTGGCAGGCTTTTTTCTTTGAGCACTTTGAATATCATTCTACTATCTTTGGGACTCCATTTCAGGAAAGGAGTCAGTATTAATTGGATTGATTTATTCTGTGTGTGATAAATCATTTTTGCCTTGCTGCATTCACATTTCCTCTTTTGTCTTCTAAAAGTTTGACTATGGTAAATCTATGTGGGAGTCTCCTTAACTTTGGGTTCATTGAGTTTCCAGAATGTGTATAGATCAATGTTTTTCATTAAATTTGAAAAGTTTTAAGGCACTGTTTTTCAGAAATTTTTGTGTCTCCTTTCCCCTCTTCACCTTCTGTAACTCTCATCACACATATATTGGTGTGCTAAATGTTATCTGACAGGCTTCCAAGGTTCTGGTTCTTTTCACTTTAATCTTATTTCTGTGTTCTTCAGATATGGTAATTTCCATTGATCTGTCTTCAAGTTCACTGATTCTTCCTTTTTCAATCTTGAGTTTTTGGCTGAGTTTCTCTAGTAAGTTTTCACTGCAGTTCTTATACTCTTTAACTCCAGTGTCATTTGGTTCTTTCTTTATAATTTCTGTCTCCTTAGCAAAAATCCATGTTGAATCATTGTCACATTTTTCTAATTCAGTAGACATGGTTTCCTTTGGTTTTTGAACATATTTATAGTAGTGTCTGAAGTCTTTGCTGAATCCAATATCTGGGGATGCAGAGGCAGTGTCTGTTGACTTTTTTTTCCCTTGATTATTGGTCACACTTTCCTATTTCTTTAGGTGTATCATAATTTTTAAACTTGAAACTGGACATTTTAGATAATACATTCAGCAACTCTGGGTTCTGTTTTTCCCCTTGAAGACTGTTATTGTTTTGTTTATTTATTTGTTTAGTAACCTGCCTGGGCTGAATCTGTGAAATTTATCTCCCCTGAAGTGTGTGGCCACTGATGTGTTGGTTGGGTTTTTGTTTCTTAATTTGTGTTTTTATGTTTAAGCTTACTTTCTGGGAATGGCCCCCCAACCTGGGTAGCTGAGGGATCTTCTAGCAGTCAAAAAGAGTTTGTGTTCCAGTATTTGGTGTCAGTAAGTCTTCCATTCTCTGCTTGTGGATCTGTGTGTGGGTAGAAAAGCACATTCAAAATTCATACACTCCTGAAACATAGTCTGGCTATGACTTTGCTTCTCCTAGGAGCAAGTACAGCACTAGTGCTGACCAGTAGTATGTGGCTATCTTGGGTCTTCCTCTGGTTTCATTGAATATATGCATAGCCTCTGTCAGCCAGGAATGTGCTTGTCCCATCCATGACCACAGCCATTCCTGCTGAGATCTTTACTTCTACTAAAAGTGTTCCTGGATGTGGGCATCATCAGCTACTCCAAATCAAGTGAGTCCTCTTTGACCCCACACCTCTGCTATTCTCATGTCATTTCCTTTCCTGGAAGAATCTCCATGTCAGCTGAGCTGGGGGATGGGTGAGGAGGAGAAAGCAGCCCTACCAAGAATGACACAGATTCCCACTGTTTTTATCCAAAGTTCCACCTTTGAAACATAAACACTTCTCAGATGGTCTCTGATAAATTTCCAGAGTGCTGAAAGTGTTGTTTTGTTACTTTTGCCCACCTTTGTAGTTGCTTTTTGAAAAAGAGAGTTAGCAATCTTTTCCCTCTGCTCTGGCCATGCATCTCTACCTGGTTGTGAATTTTTTGATGTGATCAGCTTTTTCTTGGCTGGGGAGTCTGTGGAGAGCTTGTGTTTCCTCCCCTACCAACCCAAGAGCTCCATCCAAATCCACTTTGGATTTGTCTTTGAGTCCTCCATGTGTGGCATCACGCCTGGTGCACAGCAGGTGCCCAACAAATGTTTGTTGCACTTGTGATCTGAAAGATGGCTGACAGATGGCATGATCCATTTAAACACTGGATGTGGACTCATGCAGATCTAGCTTTGGGGCTCAAGTATAGTGCTTTCTTTTATTGATCCTTGGTTTCTCATCTGAAAAAAAATGTATAAAATAAAAATCACTTCTTGGGATATTTGTGTGAATAAGATAAGGTATAGAAGTCATCTACAACAATACCCAGCCTGGAGTAGTAGTTTGCAACTATTGATTTTATTTCTTTCCATAAGACGTGGAATTGATGATGATAATACACCTTGAGTAATCTGGTTTATCCATCCATCCATCCATCCATTCATCCATCCATCCATCTATATACAGATGCAGAAATAAATGAAACATGATGCATGCTCTGGAGAAACACATCTAGTAGAGTAGACAGCTATATAAATAGACAATTTGTAATCCTGTAGACGAGAGCTATGGCAGGCATCAGTGAAGAGCTGCAGGTGTAGAAGCCAGAGGAGTGACATTGGGTGGAGGATCTGGTGTTCGTGACACTTTACTGTGGCTTTGAGGCTGTCTGGTCAGGGGCAGGGAGCCAAGGTTAAGTAGAGACAAGACACCCTAGCCACTTCCTTCATCCCCTAGAATCTCAGGGTCTTATCTCTTCTGGGGAGGTGACCCACCTGCTGTCACATGGTGGTGGTCATCTGTGTGCTCACACTGACATTGTATTTTTCTTGTCCACTGATCACTTTTATCCATTTTTTTTTCTTTTTTACCCCAAAGCCCTCACATCATAGTGTTTCTGTAGAGTCCAGGAGGGCTCTTGCAGGAATCTCTGGCTTCCCCCTCACACCCCCCATGGAGGAAGCATCCTCACATTTGAGGTAAGGTCACTAGGACTATTTCCTCCCCACCCCCCAACACGCACACACACACTTTGGACTTGGCGGTTTCCTCGCCCAGATCGGAAAGAAGACCTGTGGTCATTTCTCTCCACATCTGCAGAAGGTCTGCTGCAGTGGGCCACACCCCTGGGGAAGTGGGGCGGCCAACCTGCACCCCAGAGTTGCATTTCCTTCTCTGCTTCTGTTGCCTCTTCTCAGGGGCCCAGGGGACAGGAGGGCAATGATCAGCACACAGGTTTTCCCTAGGTCTATCAAGCCAGTAATACTTTCTCTCTGCAAGCACAGACCCATTTTAGAAGACAAGTACCCAAGTGCTGTGCATGAACAGAAGCCCGTTACGAAGTGGATCACTGCTTGCACACTGTGACCCGCCAGGGCAGGGCTCCGGGGTCCCATTTGGAGGGATGTTAGTGCAGCCCAGTGCAGCCCAGGTTGACTGTAACGCTGCCTCCACGAACCCTCCCAAGCCCTCCATTGTTCCCTTCACGCACATCACCAGGAGTGTTGCCCGGGTGCTCCTCTGCTGGTCCTGGGAACTCTATAGCCCATATTTACTGCTCTTTATTGTTGCCAAAGTACCTCTTGTGTGATGCCTGTTGAGCTACGGTAAAATGACCCGCCTCTTCTCCGTGGAGTTAATTCACAGAGAACTGCTCTTGGAGGAGGGCGGGGGACAGTCCTCTTTAGGAATACCTTTGTGGAGGATGGAAAGACATGGAGGCCTTGCTCAACATTGCAGGCCATGGTGTGGGAAGGGAAGGCTGAGGGCAGCCAGGGCCACTCGCTGGTCCATTTTAGAAGTTGAAACTGAAACTTCTGGATATTTACCCAGCTAAGTCACCTGGAGGAGCAATGGTTCAGGAGGGTCATGTGACAGGAGTCAAGGCGAACACAAAAGAATCCATTTATTATCCTGGCAGGAAATTTGTTCTCTTGGATTCTGGAGCTGCAGACATAATGATTTCATTTCCTTCAGTGAAGGGAGATTAATGGCCCTTACCCCTGGGCCTGTGTGGACTGCCATTTCCTTCATTTCCCTAAGTGTTGTCAACTCTGGTATGCCTGCCTTCCCGTAGGGTCAGAGGGCATGTACCGGTTCACACTGATTAATACAACGTGGCCTTCCCTGTGGAAGGCTCCAGGATACCCGGAGGTGACCCAGGTTCAAGCACACACATCATGGAAAAACACATCTGAGACAGAGAGACTGTTCACGGGAGCCCCTAAGAGTTTTCAGCACAAGCAGGACAAGGCTTGGTTCCCCTCCTACTACAGAGGTCGCTATTCATCTGGCAGCTGGAGAACTATGCCAGAGCACCGACTCCCCAGGGGACCAGTTGCCCTCAGATGGCACTGCCATTGCCCATTTGCTGTGTGACTTGGAGCAGGGAACCTCACCTCACTGAACCTCAGTCCCCCTGTCCGTCAATGCGTAGATGACACCTACTTTCCCAGGCCTTGGAGAGGATTAAATGAGATCTGTGCCAGAGTGCTTTCAAACCCAGGTCCTGTCCAGGAACAGTGGCCTCTCATGGCCCCTCCTGACTCCTGGAGGCTGCAGGAGGACATGTCTGGTGTTGAATCAGCCTTGTTTAAAGGACATGAGAAGGTGGGTGGGAGAAGGTGGGTGGATTGAGCCTGTTGGTCTTCCTTGGATGAGGAGCTCAAGAAGAAGGCAGGAGGAGGAAACCAGAAGGCCCTTGGCAGAGGGTGCCTCTCCCAGCAGTGTCATCGGCTGAGCTAAGGTGACCATGTCCAGCTCACTCCAGTGTTCTGTAGTACGTGGGGCAGATGTCCTATATGGGGACTCACATTCTGTGTCTGGATAAGGATCAGTGTTGTGTTAAAAAAAAAAATCAGGCTTAAGCAATTTTCCCACTGTAGCCTTTAGACGTGGTGTGCCCCTGCCTGGAGTCAGACCCTGGCTTGTGAGGCTCTGTGGCTTCCTCCCACTGAGCCTGCTCATGATTGGTGCTTAATGGCTATTTGCTCATCATACCTTCAATTCCAAGGAGACGCAACGTGATTTATTTGGGGAAATATTTGTATTTCTGTAGGCCTCAGTTTCCCATTTGTGTCTCCACTCTGTCCCAGCCACACATTCCTAACAGAGATTAATGAGTTTCTTATGCTTTGCATGAAGAGATGTCAGATTGAATATTGTGAAAAGAAACTGATTTAAACTGACAGAGCTGTTGGACCCAGGACTGTGTGACCGAGACAAGGACTGTTCTCTGGGGGCCCTCGGGCCCTCTCCATTGAGGTGGGTTTTAGGGAAGTCTTCCTGGAGGCGGGGGTTATCTCCATGAAGCATTACTAAAAGTACGTTAAATATGGATAACAGAGCAGTCTTAATAAACATTTTACTTTTAATATGTTTATAGTGTTGTTAATTATCTCTCTAAGTGGAGAAAATAGGAATTGTAGCACATTGAACAAAGATTGCTGATTAGGATAATAAAATGGAAATTTTAATCAAGATGATAACTTGAAGTCAAAGGGGGTTTTCTCCTAGGCTGCTGGAGCTTTCATCTTTATTAAACACCCCATTTATCATCACCACTCCATTCATCGTGAGCATTAGATTAATATTGACAATTTAAAATAGAAATAACTTTTTCTTGCCATTATGGTGCTGATGTGATAATGGTGCCGGAGACTTCGAGGGAGCCATCACCAGCTGTCGCTTCCCTCCCCTGCTGCAGTTGGCTGCCACTCTCCAAGCCAAGCCTCAGGGCACCAGCCGCCCAGCAGGGAGGGCTTCTCCTGCAATGAAGCTCCTCCAGGACCTGCAGCCCACTAACACTCCCCTGTTCTTCCCTGAGAGAGAAGACCTCTGGTGGCTTGAGGTTGTCTCTTCATGGTGTGAGTGTGCTGCCAGAAGTCACAGCCTCTGTTTCCCTGTGCCCACAGATCAGCCACAGGAGCTCCCCAGGGAAGGGGGTGTGGGAGAATCGTGACCAGGGCAAGAGATACTTGCTGAGCCCTGGCCAAGTACTGTGGAGTGCCCACAGAGACCGGACTGCCCTGCCCTGCAGAGACCACACCTGAGCCTAAGGCAGGAGCTCTGAGTTCCAGATGAACTGCTTGGACAGGTGCATCCCAGAGATTTAAGTGGGGGGTCTTCAAGTGTGGTGCCCAGGCCACCAGTGTCAATGTGCACACCGGTAGCAGAGGTCCACGCTCCTGACCAGTGGGTCTTTCACATAAAAAGAATCATCTGGAGGATGGGGGGGGGGTGCTTGTCCAAACCTATTGCTGCTCCCCTACCTTGAACCTCTGAATGGCATGGCTTTTGTGTGGAATCCAAAATAATTGCTTCTTGAACCAGGTGATACCGATGACCACACTTTGAGAACCACTGAATTAGACTCAGGAGAGACTGCTAAGAAGACAACCAGGAAGACTTGATGGAGAAGGGTCTTTAAGCTTTTGTAGAAGTAGAGCGTCCCTACGTAGAGACGAGAAGTCCCTGGAAGGTGAAGTGGCCAGGGTCAGAAGGGGGAGGTTTGGAGGGCAGCTGGCCCAGGGGAGATGTCTGGCTTCAGGGCCCCTGTGGCTGGCACAAAGGGGGGCCAGCAGGTGGACCTGGGAGTTGGACAGGGGAGCCCCGTCTCTGGCTCTGGAGAGGGGAGAGTGCACAGTGGGAGCTGTTGCTGCTGCCATCAGAAGGCAGAGGGATGCTGAGGGCAGAGTGAGGAGATCAGGGTTTGGAAGCCATTCAGACCAGCTGGACAGCTGTGTCTGGAGATTCAGCTGAGCCCTCACTACAGACCCCTGTGCTGCAGGTCCCATCACCCCATGTCTGCTCTTTGGAGTAACTGTGTTTCCCTACATTGCTGTCTTTGCTGGACAGGGAAAGGGAAGGGCATGGACATGGGTGTGTGTCCCAGAGCTCTGCTCTACAAGCCCCTGCTGCGGGGAGAAGGACTGCCTTGGGAAGAGGATCACCCCTGACTTGGGCTAGGTCTGCTAGGCCCAGCTTTGGGGGGTCACCCAGCAGCAGGGGTCCCTCGGCTGTGTCGGGAGTCACTGGGGAGCGGACGAGGTCACTGACGCCTGCATGGCTCTGCCTTCTCTTTGGAGCCACTACATTCTCTCACCTTCCACCAATCCTCTAGGGCTTCTTAAATGTGCTACATTGCTTCTTAAAAGGCCTCTTTCTTTTCCTTGATCATAAAATTGCCAAGGAACAATGGCTGTCATTTAAAACAGCAGCATTAAAACTCCTTCCCACCGGTTACTGCCCTGTCACCGCTGTTCCACATCAAAGCAGCACAGAGCTCCCTGGAGAGGAGAGAGAGGAGGGCCCGGCCTCTGTCCTCCCCAGTGCAGGGGGGCGAGCCAGCCTGCGGGCTGAGAGCTTCTCTGAGTAAAAAGGGTGTCCTCCACATTGGCCCCTGGGGAGACTGCCCAGGTCTGGGACTTGAGAGAAAGGAGGTTGGGGGCCTAGAGGGCTGGGGACCCCTCAGTCTTCTTGAGTATCCTCTGGGCTTGCCCTCACAGACTGCTCTCAGCCAGGGCTGGGAAACGGGATGGGGGGTCATGGGGCAGGAAGGGGAGCATGTCCCAGGCATGGAGGTGAGAAGAGGTCACAGGACCTGGGGGCTGATGTAGGCATCTTGGTGCCAGCCACTTTTGCTGGCCCTAGAGGGCTTTGGGGATCATGCCTGAGCAGGGAGAGGCAGGTTATGCCCACATAAGCTGCAGGGATTCCTGACTTGCTGTCTAATGGGGCTGGGGGTGTCATAACCCACCCCTCTCCCCCTTCACTGGGGAGCCCTGTGGCTGCTGTGTGGGCATAGGGCAGGCCAGACAGTCTCCCCACGGAGCAGGCTCAGCCACATCAGATGCCCTGGGCTGGGGTGTCCGGGGTCAGGAGGGTGATTGCCCCCTTCCCCTTGTGGACAGCCCTGCAGAAGCAGCTGGAAGGGAAATTGCATCACAGTGGAAGGATGGGCCATGACCTCCACCCCATCAGGAACTGCCTTTCTCCACTCTCTTCCCTGTTGGATCATTGCCCTGTTTCCTCCTGGGCTGCAGGTCTGAGTGTATGTGGGAGGGAAGGTGCTGGTTCTGTGTCCCTCCAGGCTCTGGCTGGGGCTGGCCAAGAAGGAAAGTGAGACCGGGGTCCCCAGGGCTGGACAGGCCTTGTGTGGAGGGAAGAATCTTGGCTGCTGGGAGCCCACGGAGGAGTTGCTCCCAAGATCTCCTTCATGCAAATCCACCTTCTCAGTGATCGGTTTCTGAGAGCAGTTAGATCTCTGGAGAGACTCCTTTCAGGGCTCTCCTTGGGGTCTCTTCCCCTGTCCAATCTTCATGGCCTTTTCCCCGCAGGGCCCCAGTCCTGTGCATTCCAGCTCCTCCTGGTGCTCCCCCTGCTTCCCCCCCACCTCTTTTTCCTCCATTTCATTCTGCCTGCTCACTCTCCACTCTCTCCATCCCCCCATACCCTCCTCCTGTAACTTCTCTTTTGGAGCCCCTCTTTGGACAGCAGGCCCCCCTTCCTGGTGGATGTCCGCCTCGAACTCGATGCATGCATGTATGGCAAGGTCATGTGGGCTGTCTTTGCTTCCGCACCCTTGTTCCTTGGGCCACTGCCAGTTCATTGTAGGTTCGTGCTCATTGTCCTCGGTGCTCTGCCCCATGGGCCCTGTGGTCACTTTTCAGGGTGTGACGAGGGATAGTTTGTTTCAGAGGCTGGTTCACATGTTGTCTTATAAAAGAAGGTATAAGTATGCAATCCCGCTTGTTACACGTTTCATGAATTATGTTGGCTGAAAACCCCATAATGGTGCCAAATCTTGGAAAAAAAAAAAAAAAAACCCCAACAACCTATAACCTTGTTTAGCATCTTGTAGCTATGTCCATGCTCACAGCCAAGCTATCGTCCTTTGCCAGGCTCCGGAGACCTGACGTGCATCTGTGGACCTGAGGACCAGCCCAGGTTCTTAACACATCCTTCTTTGCTCGCTGTCTGTTTTGAAACTCTGGCCCAAGATGGATGTGCAGGAGAACCCCAGGACTTTCGGGGTCTGTCCAAGTTCAGATTCTGAACTGAGGTTCAGATTCCCTCATCCTGTGCAGGCGGGCTGTGCACTTAACCCACCTCGGGGGTGTTTTCTTACCTGTTTTAAGCGGTCTCCGCAGGACCGTGCACGGCCATCTGCCGTCATCCCCCTGTCCCCACCTCTCACCGCTGTCCTCAGTGGTCCCCTCCTTTTGGCCGCCCACCCCTCTGGCAGTCTGCCCGGGCCCTAAATCTGCAGCCACAACACCCCCTGACACTCCCACCCTGGCGAGCAGCATTCTCACAGATGGCTGTGGTAAATCTGGATGGGTTCCGAAGATGTTATTGGATTTCTGCAGCCCTTTTGTGCCAAGACCATATGGGGCTACAAGGAGAGAAGGGCAGAGGGTCAGGCACTTACTCCCCACCCCACCCCCACCCCCGTATTTCCTCTGGGCACCCTTTTGGTGGTATTTTATTAAATCCTTTGTGGCCAAGTGATGGGATTTTGAAAGGATTTTTGTGGGCACAGCCAACTATAGCAGAATACGTCAGCCTCACTGGAGGAGAACTGAAGACCTGAAAAGCCACAGAAGGAACATTTGGAGAGGGTGAAAACGCTCTCCTCTGAAATGTTGGGTGCAGGTGCGCATGTGTGCAGTAAATGTGGAGGGGGAGAGAAAGACAGACAGACACACACACGGAATCCCCAAGCATCCTGATTATTGACTTGTGTTGTAGGAAGAATGACTGGCTCTGTCTTCAGCAGTGGCTCACAGACATGGAGTAAGGGACAGGGACAAGAAAAATCAGCATTGGGCGGGGTCAGGATATTCCTACCGTCGACCTTGATGACTGCCAACCGCGATGAGAATGGGGAGCCGCTTTCCCACCCTGAGACTCACGTTCCCACCCATAAAGTCAGATGGGCAGATGATGTCACCAGCAATTCTGAATTTCTGTGACTGTCACATCTGAAGACCAGGAAGAGAGTAGAGTCGGGGAGAGAGAGAGAGAGGGGTGGGAGAGAGAGAGGAGACAAGGCCGAGGAGTGGGAGAGAAAGAAGCAGAATACAAGGTAATAACAGAAGTGGGGGCAGACATGAAGGAAAAGCGGAGAGAGAGCAAGGTGAGCCTGCCCCTGGAGCGGGTGGTGTCAGAGGGAGAGAAAGGAGGGTGGAAAGTGGCTGGCTTGAGGAGCCGCTGTGCGCTTGGGCTCCTCTATGCTGTGTGGCCCCCTGCCCCGCTTGGGTCAGCAGAGTCAGTGGAGGCTGCGGGTACCCCCGAGGACACCCCCTTTCGTGTGGTGCCTGTGGGCCGCCTCTCACAGTGCCCCTGGAAAGGAAAAGAAATGGCAGACACATTTTGGGAACAAAATCAACAATTTTTAGTGAAGGCTGTGGAAGCGGGGGGGGGGGGGGGGAGTTGTCAAAGATGGCGCCCAGGTTTTTGGCTTTTAGAGCCAGTGGATGGTGGTGCCACTTGCTAAAATGGGAAAGGGTGGAGGACTGCCATGTTTGGGGGACTTGGGATGGGTGTGTAGGTCTGGGTCTCAGAGGAGAGGTCTGTGGTTTGGGTGGAGCTGGAAAGTTGGTAGCTATGGCAGACCGATGGGGGACCCCCAGCAGAAGCACTGTGGTCCAGCCATATTCCTGGCCTCTTCTCATAGGAGTAGGGAAACGAGAAGGCCCTGGGGAGGAAGAAAAGGCTCTGGGTCCCACCACCCAGAACTAAAGTGAAACTGGGAAATACAGTGGTTCCACGCGCGAGCAATCTCACACCTCTGTGAAGTGTGTTCTCCTCGACCAGGACCAGAGCCCAGCCATCACACAGTCCTTCCCATGAGCCCCTACTGTTGGTGTGCAAGCAGGCACACATGTTCCTCTCCTGCACTGGAGATTAACCTAAGGCTTTGTGTGAAGAAAAAAAAAAAGGTGTTTATCTGGCTGCAAGCTCCAAGATGATGTCAGGGGCAGAGGGCCTGACTGGAGCCCTGGGCGTGTGGCGGATCTGGGATTACTGGGAGTAACTGTGTGACAGGAGTGCCCAGGAGGGGCTCAGCAAATGTGTGTGGAATGAACAAATGTCTAGAGGAGTCGGCGTCTGCAGCCTCTTTGGGGCAGAGAGGTAGGATCGTGCCTGCTGACCTAGGGGACTATGTGCGGTGAGCCGAGAGAGCCAAGCTAAGGAGGAGGCTCCTTGAGAGGTGATCTGGGTTCTCATCTTGACCCTCTAATGTCGCCCTTTTGATTCAGTCCAATCCACTGTGACCCCTGCAAGGAATTGCTTTGACTGCTCTGCCCTTCGGCAGGGCACCGTCAGCCAGCAGCGAGGGATTTTAGACGAACAGCCCTGGGAAAGTCTTGGTGGTGTTTACTGTGAGTGTGTCGTTGGCAGTGTTCATCGCATTTCATGGCATCCTCTGTGAGGACCCGTGGGAGGCATTCGCTTTAGGCTTCCATATCAGGAACGGCTGGGCTTTTCTGAGCGATCATTCAGTTTATGTCCTGTGGACCCCGTGACCCGGGTAGCTGATCAGGGTTTCCACATCCACTGACTGTCAGAAAATCCAGCTCCAAATATGCGGCTTCGCTATAGAAAATGAGTTATTTTAGCCTCACTGTGGGCTCCAGATTATGCCTTTATTTTTAGTTTGGTTTTTTTCTTTCCTACCTGTGTTTCTTTAAAGGCTTCTTATTACTTTTCTTCTTCTTCTTTTTAAGATTTTATTTATTTATTTGACAGACATAGATCACAAGTAGGCAGAGAGGCAGGCAGGGGGCGGGGGAGCAGGCTCCCTGCTTTCCCACGCAGAGAGCCTGATGCGGGGCTCGATCCCAGGACCTGAGACCATGACCTGAACCAAAGGTGGAAGCTTGAGCCACTGAGCCACCCAGGCACCCCTATTGCTTTTCTTCTTATAAAACAAATATAGATGCTCGACAAAAAGTTAAGAAAATATAGAAAAGTGTAAGGGGAAAAAACAAAGTCATTTATAATCCTTACCCCTCCTTATGGC
This sequence comes from Mustela nigripes, assembly GCF_022355385.1. Taxonomy (NCBI): domain Eukaryota; kingdom Metazoa; phylum Chordata; class Mammalia; order Carnivora; family Mustelidae; genus Mustela; species Mustela nigripes. The sequence continues at coordinate 91,551,017 of NC_081558.1, forward strand.
AATCTCTTAAATGTTGTGTTTAGCTTACCTGTGACTCTTCTAGACATGCATGTGCATCCAACACATATGCACAATATTCAGATGATTTCACCACATTATATATAGAGTATGGTAACTTACAAGATAACAATATGTATTTTTTATGTGGTTGCTTAGATATCTTATAGTACTTTACATAATTCTTGTAAGACCTGCCTTACATCTTCTAGAACAGAGTGGTTTATAAATAAAATAAAATGTAAGATTACAGGCAGAGACTTCCAGTGTGCTTTGGAACCCACAGTGAGGCCAGGCCTGCAGGAGCTAGAGGCTCTGGACTGCTGTGAAAGACATGTGGGCCTGGGTTGGAGTTGCCTTGGAAGACTTACCTCAGATCCTTGAGGGGATTTTGAACACATTGGAAGTTCACAGGTGCCCATTGGATCCCACAGATGGGAAGAAACTTACCTGTTGAACCTGTAGGCAGAATATGGGGGCAACTAGAAGGTGTTAGAAATGAGGGGAATGTGTATCCTCTGAACGACAGCCTGCCACTCATCTGAGCAAAGATATGAGAAGTTACCTTAAAGAAACAAGCTGGCTCTTGCTTACCGAATGGGCTGTGACCTGATTGATATATATTGACTACAATGGGAATGATATTATAGAAATATCTCCTGATATGGGCTCCTGGGTGGTGTAGTCAGTTAAGCGTCTGATTCTTCATTTTGGCTCAGGTCATAATCTCATGGTCATGAGATCGAGCCCCTAGTTGGGCTCCATGCTGGGCGTGGAGCCTGCTTGGGATTCTCTTTCCCTCTCCCTCTGCCCCTCTTCCTTTTGCTCTCTCTCTCTCTCTCTCTCTCTCAAATAAATAAATCTTTAAAAAGGGAATATCCCCTGATACATTTTTCTATATTTATAGGCTTCTTTATTTCCATACAGTCCTTCCTCAAATTATGGTGGCAGAAGGAGGGAGGAACATATGGCACAGTAGGGGGAAAGGAAGATGGGAGCTAGAGAAGTTTCTGCTCCACTGTCGTAACTCATGTTGTTAAGCCCTGACCCAGTAGCAGGCATTCTTCTGAGTGTTTTATGGGTATTTGCCATTCATTCTGCAAAGCAGCTCTAGAGGTGGTAGTATTGAGCTTATGCCCATTTTGTAGAAGAGGAAAGAGAGGAAGAGAGGAGTCCAGTAGTTTATTCTGAGTCATATAAGGTGCCTGGGTGGCTCAGTGGGTTAAAGCCTCTGAGTCATATAGCTACTAATGGGGGGAGCCAAGATCCAAAGTCAAGTGGCCTGACTACAGACAGCAGCCTTAAATTATGAGGGTCTAGGACCCACTTGGGAATACAAATAAGAAAATGCTCTGGTTCCTGGAGGAAGACAAAGAGAGAGGAAGGCAAGGGTGGAACTGAGTGCCAGTACCCCGGAGCCCCACTTTGGGATGTGGGAAAAAGAGGGGTTGCCATGGGCTTGGATATCCATAGACAGGTTTAGGGGAGTGGATGTGTGGTCCTAGCCAGCAGCTGGGACCAGGTCTGCAGTGGGGCTGCATCAGGAGAGGGAGGCCCTGGACAGGCACCCACGAGCCTGATGGGCCAGGTTCTTCAGGCTCCCCTTGCAGGCCAGCCCTGGCACTCAGTGTGGGTGGGGATAGGAGCCGATGGCCACACCCCATGGGAATAGCTCAGCTTCCCTGCACGCCACTCCATCTCAGGCCTAACCGAGAGGTGCTGTAAGTTAAATATACTGTAGGTTTTGAAGACCTGGTATGAAAAAAAGGAATAAAATATCTTAGTAATTTTTATATTGAGTACATGCTTAGCTGGTAATAACTTGGTCATATTCGGATAAATAAATCATTAACATTAATTCTGCTCTTTTAGTGTCCATAATGATTCCTGAAAAACTTGAAATCATATACATTACTTGTATTATATTTCTACTGGACAGCACTGGTTTAGATAAGAAGGAGGGTTAAAAAAGGGGAAGACTTTACTTTTTGCACCTCTCACTGAAGGACGTGTATTTCTGTTGCGTAAAGTGAATCTCGAGAAGGAAGTGTGGGAATTGAGACCCTCCCAAGCGGCTGGCCAGGGCATTGTGGTAAAGGCAGGGAGAGCTGGGTGAGCCAGCCCTGTGACGGCAGTGTCCCGTGAGCTCTACTGGGGCAGGCTCCTGGGAGAGCCCGGGCTGCTCCTTGCCCAGCCTGAGGCTCAGAGTTTCCTCTTGCCTGTCCCCCCCTGTGTCTGCTCCCCACCAGGTGTGTGCTGTCCCTCTTCTCTCAGTGTGTTCTCCCTCCTTCTAAGTTCCTTCTTCTTTCCAGCTTGGCTTCCACGTGGCCTAGGCTCCCTCTAGCTGCCTCAGCCTGGCAAGTCTTACTTCCTAATGCTGATAGAGGCGATCTGGTGGGTGAGTCACCTTTCCCAGCTGGCCATATCATGTCTGATGACTGGCTGAGAATGTCGGCCCTGGGATTGGTGCTGGCCTCTGATCCACTCAGTGGTTTCCTCTGACGTTAGGAGAAGGAAAGGAAAAGCGAAGGGGGTGAAAATCGGAGGGCGAGATGAACCATGAGAGACTGTGGACTCTGAGAAACAAACTGAAGGTTTTAGAGGGGGAGGGGTGAGCCTGGTGGTGGGTATTAAAGGGGGCATGGATTGCATGGAGCACTAGGTGTAATCCGTAAACAATGAATCTTGGAACACTACGTCAAAAACTAATGTTGTAAAAAAAATAGATGTCAGCTTGGCATGTACCCCTGAGCAGAGGGCAAATAAGTTGGGCCTGATGGCACTAGGTAAGGAGAGGTGGGATGATTCATCATGTGAACAGAAAGAAAACGGGCAGTGTCCATCCCAGCACCATGCTGGTGGGCAGTGCTTGTCCCAAGCACCTGTTCAGAAGTGATGCCTAGGGTGGAGGTGAAGGCAGAGCCTTATGGAGTCTGATGCTGCTAAGTATTTCATTCTTTTTTTAAAGATTTATTTATTTATTTGAGAGAGAGAGAGCGTGCGCACATATGCATGTATATGCAAGCGGGTGGAGGGGCTGGGGAAAGGGAAAGAGAGAGAATCCTCCAGCAGGCTCCCCACTAAGTGCAGAGCCTGATGCAAGGGTTGGCATGGCATTGCAGGGAGGTGGCCCAGCTAGGTCCCAGGACCCCAAGATCATGACTCGAGCTGAAATCAAGAGTTGTGGGCCCAGCTGACTGAGACAGGCAGGTGCCCTAAATACTTAATTCTATCATCAATTGCCCTGTGCCTGTTGGGTGATGTGACTCTCAATGCAGCTTGTCTGTAGGGAGAGAGTGTGTTGGTGAGCTCATAGAGGATTTCTGGTTACCTGGATGGGTACTCATTTCATCTGAAAGCAACACATTGGCATCCTGGTTATACATCACTCTTTGTGAATGTGAATGTTATTAGCAAACATGACTGCAGTTGTGGGTCTGACCTGGTCTGGGATGATTTCGTGAAAGATGATACCAATTTGGCAGGCTTTCTGGAAGCCATCCAGGGGGCGTTAGCTTGTTCCATCCCCCACCTAATTCTGCCAGGACTGCTTCAGGCTGACAACTTTTCTTGCAAGCATTGTAGGGCCCCATCAACGTTATTGTCACCATTATTGTCAACTCAAAGATATCACCATAGGTTGGGGTGATATGCACTCCTTGCTTGGGGCCCAGATGCCCATGCTGCTGTCATCCCAAGTGCTCATTTGGTTCTCTGAGTGGTCAGAATCAAGGGCAATGCTTCAAGTGTGTTTATGTGAGCACTCAAAGCGGCACATGGGAGGGCATTTGGGGCTACCACAGCTGAGTAATTAAGCAGGGAGGATGTATGTGATGTCTAGGTAATTACTGCTAACATCTGCTAACTATGAAGTTTCATTGATGGCTGGTGTTGTTAGGCACGGAAGTGATGGTGTGTTTGCACTCAACATGGCAAAGGATGACTTAAAATCTGTTCCCATCAGTAGCCCCAACATAAGGAGCCTGGCACTTATGTAACTTGACTCAAAAATCACTTCCAGGAAAGGGCATGGGAAAGCTTCTCTACTTTGGAAAGGCTGCTAGAAATAACAGCAGGAAATGAGAGACACAGGCACAAGGAAGGACCCTTGAGAGCTGGTCCAGTCCACTCATCTGATGGTCGAGGCAACAATATGGCACGGGGAGGGTGAGTGACCGTAGAGTCAGCCATGGCGCTGGAGCCAGGACCAGTCAGCCCCTCGCCAGCTAGGACCTCCCTCCCGCACAGCTGTTCCCCAAAGACCAGCCTGCAGACCTCTCTGAAGCACTGGGCCATTTCCACCCGAGCATGGGAATCCAGGTCCTCCCCACCTGCACGGTCACAGGAGCTGAGATGCTTGGGAGAAGGGAGGGGGAATTCAGGGAGGTTCCACCTCTGACTTAGAGGGGTTTTTCTTCCTCCCATTCACTTCCTTGGGGCTGGAAAACACCCTGAATGTCTCCTGATTTCTTGTGCCCAACTTCTCGTTAGCCTCTCTTAGTTCTGACTGTTTTAGGGGCCGACCTAGGGTCATGTGGTGTAGCATCTTCTCTCCTCCCTCCCTCTCCAGGTATTGCTCCTTAGGTCTCATTGGGTGGCCATCAAGTGGTGGTTGCCAAATAGAGAAAATTCTTCTCGAACCCAGCCTTGGGCGGGTGGTTATCAGAAGGCGTAAACGAAACTCATTTGGGCAGCACCTTCCACCCCAATCATCCTGCTCAACATTAACTTGGGGAGTGGCAGAAGCTTCCAGACTGTTCTAGCTCATTTGGATCAAGATGTGTGGTAGGGTCTGAACCCTGATGTAGGTCTACTGGTCTCAGACTTGAGATCTCTAGAGGCCTTTTCCCAGGCTGCTGCTTTGTGAAGCCTGATGCCCCCAACCCCCTGGCGGAGATCCCGCTGTCCCCTTCTGCTGGGGCCTGCAACAGCCAGTAATAGGATACATAGCATTTTTCTTCCCAGCCTCCAGACCCTGTCTTATGGACCCGTGGAGCCTGCCAGCTGCACTATTAGGACTTCGAATTTCCCTACGCAAGGGCAATCCCTCATTCAATTAACAGGCATTTATTTGCAAATTTTCTCCTTTTTTTATGATAATGATTGATGTCATAAAATCCTCGAGTTCATTTTTTGGTGACTCCTCTTCCAGTCTGTCCAGATGCATACAAATTTAATGTTCATATTTTCCTTGCTCTACATAATCTCTGTAATTTTCATTTTTTGATCGCTTTGTCTTTGTCCATCAAATGGCTCTATAATATTTAACCGCTCCCCACCCCCATTTCATGAAATTAGGATAAGAATATCTGTATTTAGCTTTCCTTCATAGGGCTTTTTCTTTCTTCTGGTGAACTCTGAGTGGATAATTTCTGAATATCTTTATAGCTGTTCAAAGTACAGAGTCACATCACATGCACATTTAATTGACCATAATTCAGCTCTAACGAAAGAGAAGGGCAGAAATACACAGACACAGACACACACACACACACACACACAAACACACACGCACACAGGGTAAGGAGCACAGGCTCTGCCGACTTCACAGCCCACCTCCCTTCTGTAAGCCTCCCATTCTGGAAATCTCTCCCCACACCCTCATTAAAGTTCCTGATGTTAAAGATTTGAGGTTTTTGTGTTCTCTGGCACCTAAGTGTGTACCAACTGCTTCATTGGGCACCCAGCCAAAGAAAGAAACCATCTGTTTTCTGGGCTGCTTGGAGATGTGGAAAGATGACATGGTGGTCTCCAGCATGGTGCCATGGGGACCCTCAAGCACAGTTTTGACCACAGGGACCTTCAAACCTAATGCTAGCATAATAAACAGCTCCACTTAATGCATTCCAAAAAGGTTCCTTGGTGCTGTCACTGTGAGTGACACTAGAGCCTGTCACCAGTCATCACACCCACCGTGCACCCCGGCTCACCCTGGATTTAATAGGATGAAAAGTAGTACCTCAGGGCTCACTGCTTAATCTGCATGAGTTTGCTGCCTGTTTTGTTTTACTTTTTGTGTTTCCCCAAGAGGCACTTGGTGCTCGCCTGGGTGTACCAGAGGTGGTGAGGAGGGAGAGCATGAAGAATGGGGTACCCGGGAGGAGATCAGGGGACTGGAGTGCCAGGAGGAGAGCAGGACTGGGTTTGCACGTGTGGGAATCAGGAGTGAGTGGAGTGGGGAGTGGGGCTCGGAGGGATCATATACATATAGAGCCACCTTGGGGTCCAGAGGATCAGGGGGTGACCCTGAACCAGGAAAAAGAAGGTGATGAAATGGGAAGATGATTGTGTCATTCTAGAGTTGGTGAGGGCCAGGGTGCTTAAGAAAAAAGTAGTCAAGTCCGTGGGACGTGACTGTGAACAGCAGCGAAGCAGGTGGAAAGAGTGAGTATGGCAAGCTTGCTTCCTGGCATGGTGGGGTGGCTCCACAACAGGGACAACGAGGCTGTGCCCCTCTCTGTAGGGAACATTCATGGAGTTTCCGTGATCTAAATAATAGGATCTGCAGTGCGGGCTAGGGGAGGCGAACATATCACAGGGTACTGAGAGCCATGCTGGTTCCAGAAAAGGAAGCTATCCTGGAAAGAAGGGATGTGGAAGAGTTAGGGCATGGATGAGGGGTTGGGGACGGGGAGACACAGGAAGAGAATACACCCCAGAGGTGGCAAAGATGTGTTTCAGCACTGTTGGGTTAAAAGAAAGGCTCATCCATGATCGTGGTGGTGGTCCCTGGCCTTCTGCCCAGGATCTACCTAGGATATTCATTTTGGAGAGGTGAAGAGGAGCCCTCAGAAATACTTAGCAGCCTCCTAGCCAGACCAAGGGTGGGGTCTCTGCTCTATAGGGATTCCTTAGGACATCCATTTCGGTCTCACTGCTATTCCTCACATGATCAGTTCTGAGTCTCAGATACTGTTGACTGACCTGGGTGAAGGAGGGATGCTCTGGGAAGCAAGAAAGCATAGGGCTTGCCCAGGGCCTTCCCTGAGTGTGGGGGTCCAGTGTGAGGGGTGGTAGAACTTCTTGGCAACACCAGTTGGGTGTGTAGCACAGGGGTGGGTGTCCAGGAGAAGCCCCTGGTTCTCTGGGGAAGGAGTGGTTGGGCAGGCTTGGAGTTGGGGTCAACAGAGAGGGAGAGGGCGCAGTTTGAGTTGGGCCCAAAGAGGTCAGAGCGGGGTATCCTATGGATTTCCCTAGTCTTTCTCCCTGGAGCCCTGTAATAGATTTACTTCTGTCTTAACCACAGTTTTCCCAAGGGATGCTGGCTTGTTTGGTCATAGATTTATTTTTCTGGACAGGCTGTTATTCTCCCTTTGGTTTAAATCTTGTAAGTTGAAAAAAAAATAGATACCCAATTAGAATAAAACTTTAATTAAATCGAAACACTGCTTAACACATATCATCAATTAAAATAGAACACTAAGTGCTCCCAACCACAGCAGCCGATATGGTCTGGTGAACTGGCAGCACCAGCCTTGGTCACAGAGTGGCTGGAGGGCCAGCTGGACAAGCTGTTGCAGATCTTGGGGTTTGGAGATCAAGAAACTGAAGGCTGGTTTTGGACCCTGGGAGCAGGACATCTCCCTTACTGAGTTTTTCATTTTTCTGGCATAGTCGGTGACACTTTTGTTCTTCCTCTTGGAGGCAAAAGGGTTCCCAGCAGGTACTAGCTGGCAGAGACTGTCCTCCTGGGGCCCAGAGTAGGATGGGTTGCAAGACACACTCTAAGACTTTGCATGCACCATGCTGGCAGTCACTTGGACTCAGAATCATAGAAACATTTGTGGATGCTGTGTTCCTTCCACTTAGGATGGAACTTGGGGCTGTCCTTGGGGCTATGACTGTGAGAACCACTATATGTGTGTGTGTGTGTGTGTGTGTTTGGCTTAGCTCCAAGGAACCCTGGACATCTGTTGGAGCGGGTCTGAGGCTCCCCTGACCTTGCAGACCTGGCATTCATGGCTTCACGTCACCCGGGCCCCCCTACTTTCCTCATCTCTCAACATGCCTGTGTGTAAAAGTTTCTCTATTCCGCCACTCCAGTCTCCCAGCTAACCAGTGAATTGCTGGAAGTAATAAGATGTTTCTCTGAAGCTGTTCCTGACCACCCAGTCCCCAAGGCCCACTTAGATGAGTCTTCTTGCACCTCCTCTAAGTCTGTTGACCTCGATGGGTCTGTTTGCCATCCCATTGCAATTACTGATATATACAGCCATCTCAATTCCTTTGTAGAAGTCAGAGTATCAGTTAAAAATAGCCTGAAGTTGTATCTTTCTTGTGTAGTTGACCATTTTTTTTTAAAGGGTAGCAGTTGACCTTTGCTTATCTTTTTATCCACGATTTTTTGTAATTACCCATCAACTTTTAAACTTGAAGAATTTTATATTTCAGTCTTCTAAGGATGAGTTCTGTTTTGCCAGGAACAAAGTGTCAGTGTGTGAAAGAGCCGCTTCTGTCTCTGTCCAGCACTCCCTGCCTGCGGGGGCTGGGACCACTGGGCCATAACCTGGACCCCTGCTTACCTGATGTGAGCTCACTTCAAGGGCAGGGGAGTTCTTAGGTGAAAATCAATATGACCTCATGTGCGCTAGTCTTTTAAATCCAGGGCTCTTAAGTGGCAGCTAGCTCCACCAGGAACAAAAGAAGGAAGAAATTAGGTAAAAGGAGAATCAATATTTGTGTTGGGTTTTTAAAGACTTAACAGTCTTTCACTGTACGTGGTTCCGGGGAATAGTGGCTATTATTCCAGAGCTCCTGGAACGAGCTTTGGGAAAGAAACTCAGCATTATGAATTTCCTCTTTTACCTCGGAGCCTGGAAATGGAACAGGTGTGGCATGCCCTGCGAAGCATTGTTCCTTCTTTCTAACGTTGTATCTTCTTACACAGCTTTGTATTTAATGCAGAGACCAGGAAGAGCAGACCTGCTGCGTGTCAGTTGTCCTCTGCCCAGACCGTGTCCTTGTCCCACCCACCTCCTGCATGAAACGGGGAATAACAGTGGGCAACACGGTTGGGTCCCTTTTCGAAGCCTAGAGTTAGCGTTCATTCGGGAGGCGGGCGGCGGGCAGGTGGGGCCCGGGAGCAGCGCTATGGGAGATGAGAGCGCCTCTGCTCCTGTCAGGATGAAGGCTATCTCACTGGGAAAACACTTTAGGGACCATGGTGCCTTCTGTCCTCTATTCTGCTAACAACAGCAGAGATGGTAGCTCAGGGGCAAGCCCCCGCCCCAGCACTGGGCCTTTTTATGTTTATTCGCCTCCTCTATCTGTCCTCAGAGCCCCGCTGCCTTTAGTTGCTTTTGTATGAGGTTCTGTTCACCTCCTTTCCTTTAATGCCCTATTCTGTGGCTTCTGGACTGTGCTTGGCAATCTCAGTGTTAGGAGAAGGCTCTGGAAGACCTGGGCCTCTGTTCCCAGCTGTCAGGAAGGGCTTCCTTGACTTTAGAAACCGGCTGGCTGTGGTTCTTCCCTGAGCTGGCTGGCTGGCAGGCCTTTCCTCCATTTGTTGGGATACCTTTGCACACACACTGCCAGTTCCTCTCATTCTAGTTTGCTCCCCTCCCTTCTGCCTCCCCATCCGCTCGTTCTCTGATGGCTCTGTTTCTCTATGGAGCCATAGGCTCAGAGGAAAAAAGCCATCAGTGGACTTGAAGAAGAGATATTAATTCTTCTGTCTCCCTGAAACCTGCTCTTTCTCCTTACTTTTCATAAGAACCAAAGCAGCAGGTGGGGGGCCATCTCACGATGGCCAGGAAATTGAGGGAGCAGTAGAAGGCATACGGAGGTGATGTGTCAGGAGGAAACAGTTGTTCATTTCTTCAGTGTAGCAGATGTCTTGGGAATGCCCACTCACTGCCAGTTGGGCTGACTGTGGTGGACGTGAAGACAAAAAACCCACCAGCCTGTCCTTGCTGGGCTCCCAGTCATTGCCTCAGGCAATGGAGGGGGTGGGGTGGGTTCCTGCAGGGGCCTCCCAAAGGTCAGAGACTTTTGACACTTTTTCTCAGAAGCATTTCTGCAGTTTTCCTCTGATTTTTAAAGAGGTTCAAGATCTAAGATTTTGAATTTTTTGACCACGGTGTATGGTAAAAAAATTCCTATCTTGACTGTCTCACGCCTCTGTGTATGTATATCTGTGTGTGTGTGCCTGCGCGTGTGCACAAACATGTGTGGGTGCGTGTGTGAGTTTTCTGGGTGTATCTCTATCTACATCTGTATCTCATCTCTAAAACAAAAGTTCTCCAAAACATGCTTACTTTTTCTATATGCGAGTCAATATGGCATTTAAAAAAAATATTTTATTGAGGTATAATTGACATAATATCACATTGGTTTCAGGTATGCAACATAAAAATTTGATATGTGTACACATTGTGAAATGGTCACCACAGTAAGTCTTGCTGTCATCAGTGGTCACCACAAGAACTATCTGTCATTATTCAAAGTTATCTTTAGGATTTATTCTCTTGGTACCATTCAAGTATTCTCTACAATAGTACTGACTCTCGTCACCATGCTGTATATTATATCCCCATGACTTATTTCTGTTATGAATGGAAATTTGTGCCTCTGGATCCCCTGCATCCCTTTCCCCCACTCCCCCATCCCCTTCCCCTCTGGCAACCACCATTCTGTTCTCTGTATCTATGATTTTTGTTTTGTTTTGTTTGTTAATTTGTTTTGTCTCTTGAATTCCATATAAGTGAAATCATATGGTATTTGTCTTCCTCAGATTTATTTTGCTTAGCCTAATTCCATCAAAGTCAGTCCATGTTGCTGCATATGGCAAGATTTTATTCATTTTTATGGCAGAGTAGTATTTGTGTGTGTGTGTGTGTGTGTGTGTGCACCATATCTTCTTTATTCATTCAATGGACACAAATTGTTTTCACATTTTGGCTATTGTAAATCATTCTGTGATGAACATAAGGGTGCGTATACCTTTTCAACTTACTATTTTCATTTTCTTCAGATAAATACACAGAAGTGAAATTGCTGGATCATATGGTAGCTCTATTTTTAACTTTTTGAGGAACTTTGGTACTGTTTTCCAGAGTGGCTGCACCAGCTTACATTCCTACCAATAATACGTGAAGGTTTCTTTTTCTTTCTTTCTTTTTTTTTTTAAGATTTTATTTATTTATTTGGTAGACAGAGATTGCAAGTAGTCAGAGAGGCAGGAAGCAGGCTCCCCACTGAGCAGAGAGCCTGATGCGGGGCTTGATCCCAGGACCCTGAGACCATGACCTGAGCCGAAGGCAGAGGCTTTAACCCACTGAGCCACCCAGGCGCCCGAAGGTTTCTTTTTCTTCATATCCTTGCCAACCTTGTGTTGTTGATTTTAGCCATTGTGACAGGTGTTATCCCATTGTGGTTTTGATTCCCATTTCCCTAATGACTAGAGATATTGAACATCTCTTCTTGTGTCTGTTGGCCATCTGGATGTTTTCTTTAGAGAAATGTCTGTCATGTCTTCTGCCCATTTTTAATTGGATTGTTTATTTTTGTGCTATTGTTTTATGAGGTTTTAAAAATATATTTTGGACATTAACCTCTCATCGGATATAAGATTTAAAAATATCTTCTCCCTTTAAGTCAGTTGTATTTTCATTTGTTGGTGGTTTGCTTAGCTGTGGTCTGGTTTCATTCTCTTGCATGTGGCTGTCCAGTTTTCTCAACATCGTTTACTAAAAAGACCGTCCTTTCCCCACTGTATATTTTTGCTTCCTTTTTTTTTGTAAATTAATTGATCATATATGCATGGGTTTATTTCTGGATTCTCTATTCTGTTCTATTGATCAGTGACTTTTTTTATACCAATACTGTACTGTTTTGATTACTATTGCTTTGTGATATAATTTGAAATCAGGAGGCGTGATGCTTCCAGACTTGTTCTTCTATTTCAAAATTGTTTTGGCTTTTGTGGTACCATGAACATTTTAGGGGATGTGTATTCTTTTTCTGTGAAAAATATTATTGGAATTTTGATAGGGGTTACACTGAATCTGTAGATTGTTTTATGTAATGTGAACATTTTAACAAATCAATTCTAATCCATGAACATGGGATATCTTTCCATTTATTTGTGTCTTCTTCAATTTCTCTTTTTTTAGGATACAGGTCAATTTCTCAGTTCTTAGTGTACAGGTCTTTCACCTCCTTAAAGTTATTTGTAAATATTTTATTATTTTTGGTACAATTGTAAATGTGATATTTTCTTAATTTCTCTTTCTGATAGTGCATTGCTAGTATATAGAAACACAACCAATTTTTGTATATTGATTTTGTACCCTGCCACTTTACTAAATTTAATTATTAATTCTAATAGTTTCTGGGGGGAGTCTTTAGGGTTTTCAGTATATAATCATATCACCTGCAAATAGTGACAGTCTTGCTTCTTCATTTCCAGTTGGATGCCTTTTTTTAAATTTCCTTGCCTAATTGCACCAGTAAGGACTTACAATATGATATACCATTGAGTGAAAGGGGTAAGAGTGAACATCGTTGTCTTGTTCCTGAACTCAGAGGAAAAGCTTCCAGCTTTTCACCATTTAATATGGTGTGATAAGCTGTAGGCTTATATATATGACCATTATGTTGAGGCATGTTCCCTCTATATCCACATTATCATGAGTTTTGATTATAAACGGATGTTGCATTTCATGGAATGCTTTTTCTGCATCAGTTGAGATGATCATATGATTTTTATCCTTTGTTTTGTTAATATGATGTATCACATTGACAAATTTGCAGTTGTTGAACCATCCTTGCATCCACAAGTAAATCACACTTGATCATGGTGTATGATTCTTTTAATGTACTGTTAGATTTGGTTTGCTTTGTATTTTGTTGACAATTTTTGCATCTATGTTCATCAGGGATATTGGCCACTAATTTTCTCTTTTTTGATGTCCTTATCTTGATATTAGGGTGATGTGGCCTATAAAATGAGTTTGGAAGCAGTCTCTCCTCTTTGATGTTTTGGAACAGTTAGAGAAGGATAGCTATTACATATTTGAATGTTTGGTAAAATTCACCAAAGACATCTGGTTCTGGACTTTTGTTTTTTGGGAGGTTTTTGACTAAAAGAGTCACTCTCCTTGGTGGTTAATGCTCTATTCAGATGTTCTATTCATGATTCAGTCTTGGGAGACTGTATGGTTCTAAGAATTTATCAGTTTCTTCTAGGTTGTCCAATTTGTTGGCATGTAATTTTTCACAATAGTCTCTTATGATCCTTTGTTTTTCTATAGTATTAGTTTCTCTTTCATTTTTAATTCTGTTTACCTAAGGCTTTTCTCTTTTTTTCTTGGTGAGTCTAGGTAAAGGTTTGTCAATTTTGTTTATTTATCTTTTCAAAGAACCAGCTCTTAGATGCATTAATCTTTTCTGTCATCTCTTTGTTTCATTTATTTTTGCTCTGATCTTTATTATTCCTTTTCTCCTACTAATTGTATGCTTCATTTGTTCTTTTTCTATTTCCTTTAGGTATAAAGGCAGATTGATTTTTGAGATTTTTCTTGTTTCTTGTGGTAGGCCTGTATTGTTATAAACTTCCCTCTTAGAACTGCTTTTGCTGTGTCCCATAGATTTTGGTATGTTGTATTGCCATTTTCATATGTCTGTGGGTATTTTTAAATTTCTCTTTGACCCAGTGGTTGCTCAGTAGTATGTGGTTTAATTTCCGCATGTCTGTGATTTTTCCAGTTGTCTTCTTGTAATTGATTTTAAGCAGGTGGAAAAGGTTCTCGATATGATCTCAATCTTCTTAAATTTATTGAGACTTGTTTTGTGGCCTAACATGTGATCTATCCTGGAGAATGTCCCATGTGCACTTGAGAAAATTGTGTATTCTGCTGCTTTTAGAGGGGTTGTTCTGTACATGTCTTTTAGGTCCATTTGGTCTAATGTGTCATTTAAAGCCAGTGTTTCCTTATTGATTTTCTGTCTGGATGATCTATCCATTGGTATAAGTGAGGTGTTAAAGTCCCCTACTATTACTGTAGTGCTTTCAATTATTCCCTTTAGGTCTGTTAATATTAACTGTGTATATTTGGGTATTCTTATGTGGGGTGCATAAATATTTATAAATGTTTTATCTTCTTGTTGAATTGATCCCTTTATTGTTATGTAATGCCCATATGTGTCTTTTATTACAGTCTTTGTTTTAAAGTCTATTTGTCTGATGTAAATACAGCTACAACAGTTTTCTTTTAGTTTCCATTTGCATAAGATTTACCTTTCTACCTCTTCACTTCTATTTGCATAAAATTTATTATTCTACCCCTTCACTTTACGTCTGTGTGTCTTTACATCTGAAGTGAGTCTCTTATAGGCAGCATATGGATAGGTCTTGTTTTTTTATACATTCGGCCATTCTGTGTGTTTTGACTGGAGAATTTAGTCCATTTACATTTAAAGTAATTATTGATAGGTATGTGCTTATTGCCATTGCCATTTTATTTATTGTTTCCTAGATGTTTTATTGTTTTTGTAGTTTCTCTCTGTTCCTTTTTTCTTCTCTTGTAGTTTGATGACTTTCTTTAGTGTTATATTTAGATTTCTTTTTTATTTTCTTTGTGTGTTTACTACAGGTTTTTGTTCTGTGGTTACTGTGAGGTTTAGATACAGCATCCTATGTGTATGTAACAGTGTATTTTTAGTTAATAACAACTGAAATTTGAACTCATTCCAAAATTCTACATTTTTACTCCCTCTTTCCACATTTTATGTTTTTGATGTCACATTTTACATCTTTTTATTTTATGTATTCCTTAACTAGTTATTTCAGTTTTAATTTAATTATTTTGTCTTTTAACCTTCATACTAGCTTTAGAAGTGATTAACCAACTACTTTTATTATATATTTACCTTTTCCAGTGACATTTTTACTTGTATGTGTGTTTTTTTTTTAAAGATTTTATTTATTTATCTGACAGAGAGATCACAAGTAGGCAGAGAGGCAGAGACAGAGAGAGGAGGGAAGCAGGCTCCACACCGAACAGAGAGCCCGATGCGGGGCTCGATCCCAGGACCCTGAGATCATGACCCGAGCTGAAGGCAGAGGCTTAACCCACTGAGCCACCCAGGCGCCCCTTGCATGTGTTTTTGTTATTAATTAGTGCCATTACTTTTTAGCTTAAAGAAATCACTTTAGAATTTCTTTTAAAGCCAGTTTAATGATGATGAACTCCTTCAAATTTTGCCTATCTGGAAAACTTTATTTGTTCTTTAATTATTAATAACCTCACCAAGTACAGTATTCTTGGTTGGACATTTTTTACTTTCAGTTCTTTGCATATTTCATGCCACTCTCTTCTGGCTTGCAAAGTTTCTGCTGAAAAATCTGATAGACTTAATGGAGTTTCCCTTGTACATAATAGGTTGATTTTTTATGATTACTTTAAAAATTCTCTTATTATCCTTAACTTTTGACATTTTAATTATAATGGGCCTTGCTATGGATCTCTTTGGGTTTATCTTATTTGGAACTTTCCTGGATGTCTGTTTTCTACCCGAGGTTAGGAGAAGGATTCTACCTTGTTTTGGTGAGCTCCCTTGCCCTTTCTTCCAGCTTGCTGATCCATTCTTCTGTTTCATCCAGTCTGCTGTTGAATTCCTCTAGTGTATTTTTTACTTCAGTTGTTCTATTCTTCAGCTCTGTGACTTCTGTTTGGTGTTTTCATATATTTTCTATCTGTTTGTTGAAGTTCTTATTGTATTCATTCATTCTTCTCCCAAGTTCAACAAGCATCTTCATGATCATTACATTGAATTCTTTTGGGATAGATTATTATCCCTTTATCATTAAGGTCCATTTTTGAGGTTCTGTCTTGTTCTTCTATTTGGAACATATTCCTCTGTTTCTTCATTTTTCTTGGCTCTCTGTGTTTCTTTCTATGTATTAAGCAAAACAGGTACTCTCCCAGTCTTGAAGGAGTGGCCTTGTGTAGGTGATGAACCTTATTGCTCAGCTTTCTCTTAGATCTTTGTTACTTCCTGAACCTTTGTGATTGTTTAAACAGTCTGATTTTTTCTTGATATACCCCCATTCTTTTTTTTTTTTTTTTTTTTTTATAAACATATATTTTTATCCCCAGGGGTACAGGTCTGTGAATCACCAGGTTTACACACTTCACAGCACTCACCAAAGCACATACCCTCCCCAATGTCCATAATCCCACCCCCTTCTCCCAAACCCCCTCCCCCTGGCAACCCTCAGTT
>NC_081558.1:91567637-91704979 GCF_022355385.1 Mustela nigripes
ACTTGTTGATTTTAGCCATTCTGACTGGTGTGAGGTGATATCTCATTTTGGTTTTGATTTGTTGATATACCCCCATTCTTGAGGGTGTGCCAAGACATGTCAGTGTTCTGAAGGGAGGGATCTCATTCAGGTTGATTGACAGTGAGACCCTCAAGTAGCAGCTTTTAAATTATGCAAATACATGCAGTCCTGTAGAGCTTTCACCAAAATCCCTGTCAGCCACTAGACCAAGAGATCTGGAGGTGGCCCCAGGTGATAGTTAAAAAAATTGGGGCTCCAAACAAGAGTATAATCTTCTTTCTGGGAGGTACTCTTGAACTGTTGCAAGACCACAGGAGTGTGCAAGGACAGTATCTCCTTGCTTACATTCCCTGAGGGTCCTTCTGTGTCCCATAAATGTATGGAAAACCCTAAACCTGTCCCTCAGATTGAAGCTCCAGGACACATTAAATGGGCCTTTGCCACAGGAAGACTGGTGGTGTGTTTCCATATGCTCTCTGTACAGTGTCCTGAGGGTGGTGGCTTGCCAAAAACTGTCTTTCCAATTGTTACAGTCCTGTGGAGCCCAGGAATGCAAGCCCCCTTGGCCACAGGGCCAAGTTATCAAGGAACATTCCCTGTGTGGATTGCATGTGCCTACTGCCCTTAATGAGGCAGCCAGAGAATGTGTGGGGTGGAACACACTTGCCAGCTTCAGCAAGGCAGTTGGGAAAATGCCATGTCTCTGCACCCACTGGCTTTAGCAAGAGAGAAGAGTGCCTTGTCTGCATAGGTCTATGGGCTTTCATAAGGGAGCAGGAGAATGCTCTATGACCCATGCTCACTGGCCTCAGCCAGGAGTTGGAGGACCACCACAACTCTTTGTTCCCACCAGCCTTAGCAAGGCAGCAGTAGGTTGCCACGTCCATGGGTGCTCACCTGTGTTAACAAGGTTGGTGAAGAGTACAACAGTGGCATCCACCAGCACCTCTGTCTCCAAAGAGAGTCCCAGATGTCCCCTGCCCCTCCAGCCAGTCCCTCCAGATTAGCATATGAATCTCTTTCACATACAGACTGGGTGCTTTTGCACTCGGTCCCTGCAATGTAGTATTTTTTATTTTATTCTTCTTGATTCTGTTATATGCTATCCTATTTTATTCCATTAAGAAATACTGATTGTAACCCACAGAATTGATTTCGTGACTCAGTAATGAGTCACAACCTGCACTTCGGAAAACACTGATGTAAAGGAAAAATGTTAAGAATCACTGATCTGGGAACTCTCAAACATCACTAGTGGGAATGTAAATTAGCACATTCTTAATGAGGGCCTTTTGGCAAAATCTATCAAATTTACAAATACATACACCCATTGACCCTGATGTTCCATTTCTAGGAATTTATCTCACAGATATACTTGTGCAAAATGATGTTCAAGATAATTCTTTGCTCTGTTGTTTATAATAGCAAAAGATTGGAAACAACCCAAATGTCCATCATGGGGGACTGGTTGAATAACTAATGGAACATCGACACAATGGAATAATACTCTGCAGCTGTTTAAAAAAAAAAAAAAAAAGGATGCTCTCAATGGCCTGGGTTGGAAAGATTGCCAAGATTTATTAAGTCAAACAAGCAAGATGCAAAACAAGAGTATTTAATTTGTTACCTTTTGAATAAAAAAAGGGTAATTAGACTCTATATTCACACCTGCTTATGTTGGATTAAACCATACTAAATCCATTTTTAAAGGTCGAAATGATTGAATTCTGGCAATTTCACATGGTTCACTGTAACCTATGCATACAAGAAGGATAAGCTAAGAAATGGAGTTATCTGGGGAAGGTTGGGACTTTCTCACTGAGGCTTGTTAAAAGAAGGAATCTTTGAGGTGGTTAATGGGAAAGGAATGGGGGTCACTCTGAGCTAGCATGCAACCAGGGACAACACCATGTCCAGGTGGAGGGTGAGCAGAGTCCTCCTGCCTCTGGCCTCACACCTGAGTCCCAGGCAACACCATCTCCAGACAGTGGGTAAAAGGCTGAGACAGGCTGGACCAGTTACAGAAAAATGCCTCTGTCTCTCTCCTCATTCCTCCCCCTTCTAGATATTGTATGTGGATGGCATGGTGAGAATGAGTTAGAATTTAGCTTTTTCAAAATTGTAAATTTTGAATGCAGTTGTATGTGGCAAAGGAAGTATCTGGTTCAGAAAAAACCAGAAGTCAAACCCATGAATCACTGAAGTACTAATTAGTAAAAGTTTATTGTGCACACATGAAAAAGACAATTTGCAAACTGGGAGCATTCAAACCAAAACATGGAATGAGGCTCAGATATAATATTGTTATAAAGTAGCATGAAGGCAATGGCTGTTCTTCACGGTGATTGGCTAGAATATTAGAATTTTCTTAAATGAAAGTGAATTGTTTAGTGGCTACCTCAGGTCAACTTGGGGGAACACATTAAATTTCACTTATATTTTCAGACACATTTGCAGGAAGTGACCTAGGTTGACTCAGCCTCACTTGTCTTGCAACATAAGCTAAATCAGGCTTTGCTCATATGACTAACCTGGTTTTGTCTGCTCAGGGGATTTTCAAGGCATGTCTCCATTTGTGTTTGATTTTAACAAAAGCATCACCCAAATAGTGTCAGTCATGGAAGTTGGGACCAAGTGGACTTTTTCTCAGAACTGGGGTGAAGAGGGTCCAGGATTCAGGAGAGCTGCCCACAGGGAGGGATCATTTCTCTTATGCCTGGTACTCACTGCCTTCTGCCCAGCCTGGTGGTCAAGCTCTTGAGAGATTCCCAGGGCCCTAGGGTCATCTGAACAGGTGTCATGAGGAGTTAGCTCTTGCTCAGGTGAGAGTGGGTAGAAGGGGAGCCTGGTCTGTTATTCCAAAGCTCATGCTGATTTTTGTCAAGTTTCCAGGACCAAGGAGGATCCGCAGGCAGCTGGCGTATATTTTCCTAGGTCTTCATAGGGCTCTTCACCACTGTGGAGAGCTGGATCTTAGCGCTGCAGACCTGGAAATTTGTTTTCATCAGCATGTGGAGGACAAAGTCATCTCTTCCGGGGAGAATCACACACTTCAGCCTCCCAGGGTCTTATAGGTGGACCCAGCCCTATGTATTTGTTACCCTGGGAGCAGAACTCCCAAGGACAGCAGATACCCAAGCTCTCTGGAAAGGATACCCTGTATCAGGCAACTGCAAAGGGGCAGAAAACCTCCCTTTGGCAGGCTGGATTCTGAGCTATGCAGGCCAGTCTGGGGCTATGGAACACCAGTCCTAATGTATCCCTGAATACCTCGGGACTTATCCTTACCACTGAGAATGGGAAATGCATGTGTGCATGTGGGGGGGGGGGCAGCCTCGAAAGGCCATGTCTTAGTTCTGAGAAGCTTCTTTTTATTCTCTGGGTGTGACCATTCTCGCTGATGGGGCACATCCATTCATTCACCTTGTGAATCCCCCTAATTTAGTTACAGTTGATTCTAGCTGGACAGAGATCTTTAGTTTCCCTCTGAAAATACCATGTTGAAATATTGACATCTTTCTACTTTATATGTATATGCATGTATGTATGTGTATGCATGTATATATTTTGTCAGGGGAAGATATTACACTCCTTCTCATTTTCTGCCTGTATTTTCTGCCAGTATCCCATGGCTCAGATCACAGAAGCACCATCAGACAGTGACTAGTAAAGAGGTTGGTTTAACCACAGTGGGGCTCTGTGAAATTAATCAGGAAGTGCTGGGCAGACAGAGTGAGACCAGGTAAGAAGCCACTGCAGAAGCTCCAGGAGCATCCCAAGGTCCCAGGCTGGGAGGAGCAGGTAGACAAAAGGGAGTGAGAGGTGCTGGTGGCCTTGAGAAGGAGGAGGCAACAAGCTTCAGAAGCTGACTCAGTTTCAGAGGTAAGAGGACAGACACCACATGACTCCGGCTCCTCGCCTGGTGTTGGGAAGTGTCACGGAGAAGAGCCTTGGGGAAAATGTGCTTAATTAATTCAGAGTTGGGCATTCAGATTTGACTTAGTGTTGGGAATGGAGAATTCCACTCTCCACCTCCCTTGGCCTCAATTTCCTAATGCTGGTAGTTAATCTCAAGCTTGGAACTGGGTTCAAGATTTTGGTCAAAAGTTCACAGAAGCAAAAGATGGTGACTCATTCAGCTGAAGGAATGGGTGAACTCTTCTAAGAGGGAGCACAGAGGAAGTAGGTGGCCAAGGATCAAATCTTGGGGAATGCCTGATTGGGGAGTGCTGTGTCATGACACATTTTATTGGGTCCTGTGCTGACAGTGAGGAGAGAAGGTTGAGGGGACAGTAGGCTGGTCTCCTGGGGCATCTGAGGGAAATGCTATGGGCACCGCATGCTGGAGTCCTCTTTCCAGGGGCTCTGGTACCAACAGTCCCTTCTGCCTGTAGTGGAAATGGAGCTTGGGGCACTGATGGTGGGGGGAATTGGAACCCTGTACCATGTACCCTGAGTGTACCCTGAGGACCATGAGCAAGACCTTATCTCTAAATGTACAATTAGGGAGATTTGAAGGAGGGGTTCTGCCACAACCAGGGAAGATGATGAGGGTTAGATGAGGAGTTGATCGATGAGTCAAGGTTTAACAAAAAGATACCAAATCATACTTAAGTGCTTATCTTTCTTTGCCTCTTATTCTTAAATTATGTATCAGATTTTAAAATGTGGACATGATTAATGCTACTTAGGATCTCTGCCTGGGCTCTTTTAACAAAAGAGTTATATTTTAACTTAAGGAGTATAACTGAGAGGAGACTCTAATCATTTTTCATCAATTAATCACCATGCGTGAAGCTCAGCTGTTTGGACCCCAAGACCACATGCGAAGGCACCACTGCTCCCTGGGTGGTAATTTACCCTCCTTCCAAGTAGGATACTTTGGAGGAAAGAAACAGCCTCGTGGGGGATGCAGCTGTAATGTGTGGTGAAGATTACAGAGAATGCAAAGGTTCTGTGCTCCACAGGGAAGGGAAACAGATGTAGAGGGTGGGAATGGGGAGAGTAGTACAGTGCTGATGCCAGGGCAGGGGGTAGTCTTAATGTCTAGACAAATCAGGGAGAATCCTTGGAGAAGCTGGTCTTTGAAGGGAGCAGGTATGGTGGAGGTTTGGGGAAGTGGAATATACAGAGTAGGGGCCCGACTTGCATAGCTTAGTGTGTTAGATGCTTATGAAGCACCTACTGTGTGTCAGGTTCTGGGAGTACAAATAGGAATAAGACCCATTCTTGTCTTCAAGTCATTTATCATATAGCATGGAACATGGACTACTGAACAGTGGGATACATACCTGTGGTCTTTTGAATAATGGACATTTGTATAAGGCACAGAATCAAGTCTCCTCATGGGAAAATAATGAATCCACAGAGCAGGCTTTCTGTCATGCTATGCCCCTAGCTGTCATGGGCTCCATGGTGCATTTGAGGCCAGGGACCTTTAGGGCTTGATGAACTCCAACCAGAGGGATGAGTTTGTGGGTTCCTATCTTGCCTCTGCCTCTTACAAGTTGTGTAGCCTTGAGAAAGTTGCTGAATGTCTCCATGTCTCAGTTTCCTCACAGTGATTCTTCACAGGACTGTTGGAAAGAGGAGATTTGTTCCACTGTTAGCTTGGATGATGGAAAAGAAGGCAAAGGAGAAGTTGTCCAGAAAGCTGGACTGGAAGAACAATCATAGAGAAGAGAAAGCTAGGTAGGTAATAGAAAGCCCAATCCAACCTGGTTGAAACCAACAGGAAATTTATGAGTCTCCCAGTGGACCAGGAAGATCAGACAGTGCTGTGGATCTACTTTCTCTCTCCACCTTGTTGGTTGCTCCCTCTGGGGTGATACCATTCTCCCAGACCGTCCACATGACCTTCTAAGATGGCTGCAGGCAGCTGCGGGACCATGGCCTTCCAGGATAGAGTCAGTAGGGAATGACGGCAAGAGTTGTTGTTCTGGAACCTCTAAGAAGAGTCCTTCGATGGACCTGGTCAGGTTAAACCCATACCCTACCTTGAATCACTCCCCGAGTTCAGCCAAGTGCTCAGGGGTCACTTGGCTTTGGCCGCCTAAAGCACTCCCTTGACAATGGTCACTTCTGGTTTCTTTTAATGGAGCAAGAACTTGAAGACCCTCAAGAATTTTGAGTACAAAATCCACTAGATTTTTCATGCTGCTGTTTCTGATCTTTTAGCTTTGACTTTCCCTGTCCAAAACGGGGATAATTTCTTAGTAGCTTGCATCTGTTATCTTTCCAAAGCATTCAACTCCATGTCATGGAAGCAACAGCTCTTTTGCACATTTATACTTCATAGGTTTATTCATACCTAATTAAATTAAGTATACAACTGACAAACAGAGTGGGGACACACACAGCATACTGAGGGTAATTAGTCTACTTTGCTCATGGGCCCTGAGTATAACAGTCTCCTTGAGCTGCCACAAGGCTGTGGGCATTGGATCAGTGCATTTGACAGAGCAAATAGAAAAAACAGGTAGAATGGGCAAATCAGATAAGGTCATTGAAGAGAGTTGCCACTGCCCGAGTTTGTTCTCCAATGACTGGCAAGGATGGCCCAGTTGCAGTGGATATTGAGAGGATGAGCTCTGGCTTCCCAAGGAGAGCCAACAGTCTAGAGGGAGACATAATGATTTTTAAGTCTATCTCCAGACCTGACATCCAGGGTCTGTGGATATCCCATGTGAACTAGGAAGGTGCCCAGGGCATTCACGGGGGTGTAGCTGGGGAGGTTAGGAAAACATAGCCCCAGTCTGCCCACTCAAAGCATATTCCATTAGAGCATGGGGTGGAGAGGAGGAGGCCATCCCTTGGCAGAGCAAAGCACGGTGTAATTCTAGCTCACAAAAGGGAGTGTACCTCTTGGGTCACCTGAGAAGTTTTCAGAAGCCCAGGAAGGCCAAAATGCTGCTGACCCCTTTGTACAGGGACCCAGGCAGGCACAATATTTTCAGATCCCACAGAGTTCAAAATCTCAGGCAGAGGCTGGCATCGCCTAACACTGCCTGGGATGGCTTGACCCCAGCCTCAGTGTACTAGAACATTCCAGCCTCAGAAAACCCAAGACGTCGGTGGGTCATGTTTCAGAATCCTCATCAGTAGAATGGGGACAGGGATGCCTACCTGAGGATTAAATGAAATGAGAACCACCCTGTTCCCAGTATAGAGTATGCATGTAGGAAGTATCAGCTTCCTCCCAGCCATGTCTCCCTGGTCTTCAGTGTGGAAACAGAGGCTCGCTGAAGTTAAGCAACTTGCCTCATTTACATGGCTCAGGAGTGGTAGAGCAGGATCCCAGAGCTCCCTCTTTTCTTCCCAGCCCAAGTTTGGTCCACACATGGGGCAGGCTGCCGCTTCTCGAAGAGCTCAGCCCCCTGTTCCAGCCCGTGTCGACCATGGTCCTTCATGGTGAGTTACTGCATGGGGAGTTAGGCCTCTGCTTACTAAGGTAGCAGAGATTAGAAAAGTAGAGGCCGGAGGGAGGCCATAGAAATACCTGGTTACTAAAACAAGATCAGGTAACAACCTTCTCAACCAGCTACAGCTCAGGGGATGGCGTGGAGCTGGGTAGTGTCTACAGCTCCGGGCCTGAAGAGGAGGCCATCTCTTGTTTACGACCCCACCTCTCCCTGTTACTTCCTGTGTGCCCCCGGGCGAGGCAGGTGGTCTCCGTTCACAGTCAGAGCCACACCTGAGTCCATTCAGCCAATTCTCTGGGCTAGAGGACTGGCTGCGCTGAAGGAGGGAAATGTTCAGCAGACACGGGTCCCCAGACACTGGCCCCAGGGGGAGGGGATGGGGTGGGAAGCTCTGGAGTTCTCAGAGTTCTTTGTTCAACGTGGATTCAGTTGCCGGGAACAAATCAAGAGGTAATGGGGCGGTTGGGGGGCCATCTCGCCCTTGTGTACGGTCGTTATTATTATAGCCTTTACTGAGTGTGCTGTACTATATATTATAGGGCTCCCTAGGGCATCTCAACCACTGTTTGGACTTTGAAATACTTGTGAAACAGAGATGACTCCCAAACTTCTTTCCAGTGCAGATTATCCATTCACTGCAAACACGTCCTTCCACTTTGTCTCCAGGTCCCTCCCGGGGATGTCTGACACGCCCCTCTGCCATAGCAGGTCCACAGTGGAGCTGTTCTTCCGCCATTCTTTACACCACAGTCGGTGATGTTATGATCTACTTGGTCATCAAAGCCCCAGAGCATGGGTCACTTTTAGTTCCTCCCGTGCCCTCATGGCTTTCATGTGGTCTACCCAGGGACCTTGCTGGCTTTCCTTCCAGAGTGACTCCTGGATCTGTCCACTTCCCTCCACCTGTACCACTCGGTGCTAGCTGCGACAGTGTTTGGCCTCCCTACCAATAAGCATCGTGGCTTCCAGTTCCTTCTCACCCATTCTAAGTCAGGAACTCTCTCTCCAGTGCAGAACCTCCCAGTATCTTCTGTTACACTTGATGTAAAACCTCAACTTTGGGTTATGGTCCTCAGGTCCCCTTGGACTCTGGCTCTTGCCAGTTTCTGCAATATTGTCTCCCATGCCTCAGGACCTCCAGGCTACACAGACCTTTCCGGCCGATTACCAGACCATGCTTTTTTCCCATCTGAGGCCCTCTGCCTGGAATGGTTTCCTTTAGGGCTCCCTAGGACTGACTCCTCTGGACTCAGGGTCTACTAAACACCATCTTCTCAGAGAGGTCTCTCCACCACTCTTTATCCTATCCTCTTGCTGTGTCATACATATAGCATTTATAATGATCCAAAATTATCTTACATGTTTACACGCACTGAGGTCTAGACCCCACTGGAGCAGGAACTGTTGGGGTGGAGGTGGATTCTGCCCTGAACAAGGCCTAGCACAGTGCCTGGGATGTAGTGGGCTCTCAGTAAGTGTCTCTTGAGTGAATTCATGAACAAGTGTTTTTCTAATTTCAACAATAATCTACGAAAGTAGGTTTCATTTGCTCAATGTTACAGTAAGTTCAAGTTCAAAGATGTCGGGTATCTTGCCTAAGGTCATCCAGACTTGGAGGTGGCAGAGATGCATTTCAAAACCAGTTTCATCTTGCTCCAATGGTCTTCTCTAAGGCCATGCCATGTCACCAGGACAAACCCACTTGGGTGCTCCTCTCAAAACAGTGAGTTTGGAGAGGCTCCCCTGGGAAGATACTACTTAACTGGCTTATGGCTAATGCTGTAGAGGGTTACTCTTCCTGGACCCTGGGTCTTTGCAGTTACCATCATCATCACCATCCTACTAGCTGCAGATGAGGGAACATGTGTGAGTGTGTGGAACGCAGGTAGAGTGATTAGTGGCTGGTCTGCAGCTGTGGGTTATCCTCACAGGGACCACATCAGCGTGGCCCTTTGGTGGCCCACTGCCAGCCTACTTGGGGGAGTTCATACAGCTAATTTCACTAAGCTACCAGTGCAAGCAGGGGCAGGCTCTGAGAAAAGTCCAGAGGCACTAGAATGGAGCCACTTGGGTTACTGGTTGATAGCAATCATTGGATGCTGTGTTTCCAGGTGGTAGCACAGGTGCTGCCAAATTGCCCTTCTAGCCACCTGCACCTACTCTTTTCCCCTGTGTGGAGGGGATCCCTCCTTCTGTAAAATCCTTGACTTTCTGGTTGTATCTCACCTCTTCATTTTGCCTTGGGTACATTCTGTTTGCTCTGAGCCTCACCTGACACCTGAGAATAAAAGTGACCTCTCACAACAAATTGACAAAGGCTTGCTGAATTCAGGGTAAAGGCTTTGCCTCTCTAGGAAAGAACTGATGGTCCCGCCCTCTCAGGGGACTCCAGAATACCTCACAAAGTAACCTTGACGTGGTTTACGTGGGCCTTTATAGGCACGTTTGAAATATGGCTCCCGTTCAAGGGAGAGGCCTTTTTCCTAATAGTGTCTTAGTTCTCTCTCCTGTTGCCTCTTCTCTTCCTTATAATTTGGACCTAGTGCAATTAATCGGATTGTGAGAGAGTCCAGAAACAGTAAGCAGAATCTGCTGTTTTCATGCAAAGCTGAAAGACATGCAGCAATTAGACATTTTTATGACCAACCTATCCCATTACACACCACAGATTCCCAATAAATAAAGGAGAGCTGGAGTGGGGGCTGCCAATTGTCTAACAATCCAACTAACAATATTGTGGACAGAACAGTGTTTTCTTGACATCTTATTTACTCAATTACATGAGTAATCATGTCACTCCCTGCTTAAGCTCCTTCAATGTGTTGCCATAAATTAGAATGACAGGTGAATACCCCAGTGGTTCTCTCCATCTTGGCACATATCACAGAGCACTGGAGGGGGATCTTCCCTCATGTCTCCTTCCCACCCCCCCAGGCGGGGTGTCCCATGAGGCGGGACACACCATTTTTCTTAGTATCCGTTGACTAGCACAGGCCTGGTGTCCCAAGAGAACCCTCTCGGGGTTGTGAGTGGCTTGCACAGTTTGCTGTGTGGATAAACGACTGAATGATTAACTTGAGGACTGTGGGCAGGAGTGGGGATGGACTGGGAAACACTTCACGGACCCAACATGGCTGACATTCTAGCCAAAATTCATGAAGTGACATTTCTAGATATTTGACACATCCGTTGGAGTTCTCTGTCTCAGCGTAGACCCTTAAACTTGAATTGTTCAATTAGAATGATGCCAACTTAACTGCTTGTGCTATAACAGGGATTGAGAGAACATGAGAAAACTCATGCCCAAGAGAGAAAAAAAGGAGGGAGGAATGGGGGTGGAGGAGTGGGGCGGGGGAGAAGGAGAGAGAGAGAGAAAGAAAGAATATGAGGGGCATGGTAGGGCTTTCACTTCTGTTCTGGTTCTCTTGTGTTCCTTGACCAGAACATCTTGATGCTCTGAGTATGATAAAGGATTTGTAATTTAGACTGGCCTTAATACCTGATTTACCCCACCTTCACCTCAAGTAAGGGAAAACTTTTCTGGGGGTATATTTGCCACATCTAAGTTACCCAGATGGTTTGGGGATATATACTGAATTTATCTGTATCCTAATAGCCAATCCCAGCCAATCCCAGTAATTGTTTTTTTAATCTAGTCTGCATCTCAGCAATAATAGTGTTTATATTCATGGAAGACATATGGTCGTGTGGACACATCACATGCTCTTGCCAATTTGCAAGGTTCTGCTTGGGGCTACCAGTCATGCAACTGGGGATGTCCTGCCCCTTAATTCAGTGGCTCCTCCTGCCTGCTGTGCTCCTGGAGAAGCCGGCCGCCATGGTGGTGCCCACAGGGGGGCTGAGCTAGCTGGTGGCCACAGGGTGACTGCCGTGGCCTGCCACTCACCTCCAGCAGGAGCAAGCTGGACCACATCTTCAAATGTCCTTTAACACAGTCTGGAAATTGGGATTTTTTAAAAATGTGAAATCTTTGCTTTTTTAACATTAGCAACAGATTTCTAAAGCATCATGGGCTGCTCCCTTGCCTCCCGCTATAAAAGTCTGTGGATAACACTGGAATCGTGGCTCTTTTGGCTCCAGAGGCAGCAGGGAGGCCTGGAGGACCTGGGGAGACTTGGAGGTTGATTTCCTTGTGGGCACACAGTAATTCCCTTTGTCCTTGTCTGAGAGTATAGAAATCAGACCTGATGTGGAGACAGATCCCTCTTTTCTTGCTGAAGAATTTTCAGGACGAGGAACCCCAACCCGTGGGCCGTGATCGTTACTGTAGTCATCCGATGGGCAGTTTGCACAGCACGGACTGTCGCTCTGCGGTCACCTAGGGGCCCTTCCTCTGCCCGCCTGTGGAGCGGACTGAGCCAGTACAGCTGGGTCCAGGGGCCCATCTGTGGGACGCAGTCTGCTCCCTCCTGCTTTCTCATGGTTGTCTGGCTTCCAGGGCCAGTGGGCAGGATTTGTGCATCACTTCCGGGATGTCGTCCAGAGCTTGGCTCCCAGGATTCTTAGGAACTCATCTTCCCAAGGGATCGGGCTCCCCTGGCACTTGCTGGCACCTGGGTGGAATCTGGGTTATGCGAGGCGAGGAAGCAGGGCCACTCCACTCAGAATCCCGCCTGCGGCCCTGCTGGCTCCCTGGGAGAAGCCGAGCGTTGTCTATGATCCCTTTCCAGGTGAATCAGCGAGGAACAGCTGACCCGCCCGCCTGCTCTCTCCGCAGGACTGTATGCCGGCGGGCGGAGGGGAGGAGAAGGCCAGCTGGGAGGCAGAGCGGGGCAGATGGAGGCACCGCCGGCAGTGGAGACAGGCGCTGTGGGCAGCGGGGAGAGGATGCCTGTGGAGGGCGGGGCTCTTGTGGAATTGCAGGGAGTGGAGGCGGTGGCCTTCAGGGAACTGCCTGGACGCCCGTGCCACAGTCATAGGCACCATCGAGCCTCCTTCCGCGTGGAGAGGATGCCCATGGTAACTACCTCTCACCGTGGTGATGAGCTAACGCTTGCTAGCAGGCCAGAGATGACAGGGCTCGCTGCGCCTAAGTGACGAGGTGACATTTACCTATTTCTATTCCAGTTCTCAAACACTTATTTTCCCCAGGTCTTTTGAGCAGACATTTTAAGGACCTCTGAAATGGAGCGGATCAGGGGACTGGCCACAGGGCCTCTTCTGCTCCTGGGTCCACACGGCCTCCAGAGGGAGCTTTGGAAAATCACCCTGATCACTTTCCCACTTCACAACCCCTAGCTTGTCAATTCTGCTTTTGCATGAGAGAGGCACATAAGCCGTGCGCTGGGCGGGGGTGGGGATGAGATGGAGGGGGCCCAGCTGTGCCCCCGGCTTGTCGGCTGGGGCTCCTCAATCCCCTCAGGACCAGAGTCATGGTTCCCAAGGTCTCGGGGGCCGTCCCTTGCCCCCCGCCCCTGTCCTCCTCAAGAGCCTCATTGTTAAGCTCCCGGAGCTAACTGGCCAGTGCCGGCCTCAGACCACGCCGGGGGCCGTGCATGGCTCCCAGGCTTTGCCCGCTCATCTCCCATGTGCCCTTTCTTCTTCCTTCATCCCTCTTCATTTGCCAGGCTCCTGCCCAGCCTTCACGACTCAGCCTTTGTAGGCTTGCGAGTGATAGAAATTTAACTCAAAATAACTTAAAGGAAAAGTGAATGTATTGATTCGGCTCCCTGAGACCGGAGCGTGTGTCCCACTTAACTCTGACTCATCATCTGACCCTGGGCCTGCACCCCATGGGGCTCAGTGCCTGTGAACCCACTGAATGAGGTCCAGCCTCCGGCTCCTGCGCCAGTGGATCTGCGCTGACAAGAGTCTGGAGTCGGCTGGCAGAACTGGGGGTTGTGATCCTGGCAACAGGCATGGACCCTCGCTGGGCACCTTGGCCCAGATCCTGCGGGTCCTGTGCTCTGCTCAGAGCCTCCATTTAGATCCACTCCTTTGTGAGCTGACAATGTTGTGTCACGGACAGGATGACAGTGCTGCCCAGCGAGGATAGTGGTGCATAGCACTTTGCCACAGGAGCTGGCTCTTTTCCTGTGGGAGAGAAATCAGCCCAGCACCATGAACCCCCAGGGTCAGGGCCAGCCCTGAAGCTGTGTTCTTCCTCTCTGAGCACCTCTCCTTATCCTCTCTGACCCTCAGACCTCTGCCTTCAGCCAGTTCCCCTGGGCCCTTAGCTGAACGTACGTAACACCAACCTTTCCAAAGGCACTAACTATGGAAACACGATCCCTTCCAGTGGGAGATATGCCACAAGAAACTGTTTCTCATAAGAAAGAATTGTTCCTCATAAGAAAGAACCCAAGTTTGTGAAATATAGAGGTTCAGGGTTATTCCCTATAACTTCCCCCTCCCTCACATGTGCTGGGTGGCTCCACTGTAGGGCGCTGGGAACTGTGTGTTACCTCAGCCTCTCTTACCTGTGGGGCAGCCACATTATCTGGGGTTTCTAGGAAGGCTGTGCTAGGCCTCATAGTGTCACCGCCAAGGCAGGGAGTCAGGCAGTCAGGCAGAAGTCACTGTCCTAGACCTTCCTCCTTTCCTTTAGCAGTAGGAGTGCTTGTCCCTGAGCACCTGGGGCTGCCAGGTGAAGTTGGGGTGAATCACATGCATCCCAGGAGAGTGGCTGAGAGAAGGCCAGCTCCTCCTGTCTCTGGGCCCCAGTACTCCCAATGATGGTGCTGGTGAGCCTGAGGGAGTCCGTTCTTCACTGCCCAGCTGAGGATGGCTGTGGGAAGGCTGGGACTTCTGGGCAATGTTCTGGTCCCATCTCTGTGGATCTTTCTGAGGGACGTTTGTGACTTAAGAACAAGTTCAGACTGTTTTTTTTTTCTTTTCTTTTTTTTTTTTTTTTGAGAGCAGCAGAATTCTAGACTGTTCTTAAAGTAGTTTCTTAAGAAGGTGGCTCAGGTAAAATGAGCTCTTCTGAATAATTGATTTTCCTTCTTCCAAACTCAAACTTGCTCTTCTCTTAGTGGATAACCAGCCAGATGTGAGGTAGGGGTAATTGGTGGCTTATATCAAAGTAATTAAAGGTCATAGGGAGGCTTGAAACCTGTAACTGCCATGGAGAGAAGTGACAACAGGGGTTGGCATCACAGGTCCACCGCTGGAGGGGAGAGCTTCTTGCTGAGCACCTGGCAAACCCGCTAGGCTGGAGGGCCGAGCCCATGGGGACAGGGTCCTCTAGGCTGTGACTTGCTCTGGGCTCCAGACAGCTGGTGGGAAGGCAGGCTTGGTGACAACTATGACTATATACAGGGGTAGTGGGTTTTTTCAGTCAGGAGACCCATGCTGAGGGTGCAAGGGACCTTCAGTGCCAACGACCCCAGCATGTCCTAAACTTTTGTCATTCATACAGCAACCGCCTTGTTGAATTTTGGACAAAGGGCCTTCTACCTGTGCCACTATTGATTCACTTTTTAAAAAAATTTAAGTGTGTTCATTTGTAAAAATCAAGTTTAAATCAGTCTAGTCTGTGGAAATTGGACATATGCAATAAACAAAGGACAAATGTCATGATATATCGAATGAGAAATATAATATGAAGCTTAGGTAAAGCCTGTTTTCTTACATTTGAATATCACATGTTCAAGAGGTATTAAAGAAATACCACCCCCAAACTAAGACTGTCTCCCTGAAGGCAATCAGAAGAATTGAAAGAGAGTTGAGAGGGACGTCCACGTGTGTTTCTCCCTCACCCACTCAGTATGGTTTAGTGTGGTATTTGGCATCTCACCCTAAAATTGCTTTGTGTGTCACCAGTAGTGCTCACCCAGGAAACCCTACTTCCCCCAACTCTCCATGCCCATTTTACAGAAGGTGTGCCTGAGACTTATCTATAGAGCACTATATCCAAGGGTACCCAGCTGGCCAGAGTGAACCCCAGGTCTGAAGACTATCTAAAAAACTGGAATCATTGGGTCACTGCTCAGCCTGAAAAACCATCTGATCCCAGTTCCAAGCCAAAAACATTTACTAAGCAGAGAGTCCAACAAGAAATGCAAAGGGTAGGGATTCAAGGGGGGAGATTGGTCCCATTTTCTGAACTTCGGAGGAAGGGAATCTGGTTTGGACAAAGGTTTGGAAGAGATAAGACAAGTCCACCAAGTTGTTAAGAATGATTTTTATCGAAACCTAGCCTGATGCCAAGATAACAGACAAAATCAAATCCCAAAAGGACATTGGTAGGGTCCATCCTTGAAGAAATTTCCAACATGAAGAAGGTCAGAGAATAATAGAAATGAGCCTTGAAAAATCAGCATGGCCCAGCGGGCATCTTAGATTTGAAGCACAACTAATAAGGGACTTCTCTGAGAATCTTGGATTCCTGTTCCTTTATATGTACCCCAAATGCTGGAGTTGGTAGACCTTCCCTGACACCACACATCACTCCTTTGTCCCAGCTGTTACAACTGTGTCTCTTGCTCCGGGGTCAGAAGCGGCTTTATTGGCGAGGGGGAAATGCTCTGCTCTGGACTGAACTGGACCACTTGGCCAAACGATGAACACAGAACCAAAGGTGAAGAGGATGTTGCTGTTCTCTAAGTGCTGAAGGCCTGACTGGAGAATGAGAGGGTGCCATGCTCGCAGACTGGGCTGCTTTGCTCCCAGAATCCTGTGGAAGTGAGTTTCTTCAGTGTTAGCAGTGGCTAACACTCTTGGTTTATACCAGTCTCCTCAGCCAACAAAGATGCTTTGGTGTGGATGCCTTCAAGGGCTGGTTTGTTCGGCACCTCCTGTGTGCTCCCCATTGGAGGTGAAGGCTGGTTCCATTTTTTCTCCTTTGTCTATCCCTCTTGTCAGTGGTCTACAAGGTTCTTGGTGCAGGTTTGCTAGTGGAGGCCACGTGTCAACACAATCAGGAGTTCTTCTTGGAGACTGCAGTAGCCCTCCCTGCCACCAAGACGTGGCCCCAGGCACTTCAGAGGGTATGGCATTGAGGGCCCATAGGCAGGAACCACAGGGCCAGACAGCTAGGCCCATCCCACTGCTCAGTCTACACTCCTCTTCCAGGGCCACTGTGAGAGCCCCTAGCCAGTGCCTGGCAGAGTAAGGCCACAGCAGATGTGCCTCTGTGGTGTAGAGCCTCGCTGTGAGGCTGGCGGCCTGTGGGCCTTCCGGGCATAGGTGAGAATCCCAGGTGTGTCCTCACAGGAAGGTTAGCAGCTTGGAATTGGGCTTCTGGGTCCTTCCTTCAAGAGGGAAGAGCTGTTATTGCTTTATCTTGAGAGGAAGGGGTGGTGTGAGAATTACATGGCCAAGGGTTCTGAAATTGGGAAGCAGTTAGGAGGAATAATGCTGGTCATCACTGGATTAACACTGGTTTCACCCTGCCTCAGCAGATCAAGGGTAGGGTATCACACAGGCCTTGGTCCAAACAGTTTGAGCACTCTGCCCTTTTGGGGGATTCTGGGTAGCTGAGCCTTTGCTGGTTGTGGGAGAACCCTTTGTTAGCCATGGCCTAGAGCTTTCCTACTAACATCTTTAGTGTAGGAAATGGCACCTCCTAGAGAGGCAGAGGGTCCAAAGGAAGAGGTTTGTGGGTGTGTTTCCCATGGAAATGGATAGCAGGTGTGTGGCATGTACCTGGTAGCATGTTGTATGTAGATGTGTGTGTAGCAGGGCAGGACACGGAGGTGAGTGCCAGCAGATAGGAGCAGAGGATTCTCTGAAAGGAAGGCCCACCAAGAAGCAAAACATGGACCCCAGGCTGACTTGAAATCAAGGTGCCTTGGTTGATAATGGATGAGATAAATTCCCATTCCAGAGTGGCTTCCTCTGGGGCCTCGCCTGCCTCAGGCTGATGGGGCCATTGGAGAGACCACTGGCTGAGATGGAGCGCTGGCCATCTGCAAAGCCAGTCCAGAAGAAATGCTCTCCCGAAGGTGCCTCTTATAAACCAGGCAAGATCCACAGGGGAAGGAGGCCTGCCAAGCAGTGCTAATTGGCTTATGTCCATCAGCAGAGCTGCCTCAATGGACGTCCGCGCCAGAATGGTAAATACATGAATAATTGAGAATGAAGAAGAGCCTCTTAGAGAAGTCAGCCCCTTAACACAGGCATAGATCTTATTTTTAATCCCCGGAATTCTGACTTTTTAAAAAGAGCTTGACTTGGCAGGCGGGAGAAGAAAACGTGGGAGCGACTGCTACGTCTGACCATGGGCTGGCACAGCTTCCAATCAAAGAGGACTGAGCAAGCGAAAATAAGGGTTCACGGAGGGTTAATAAAGCTTTATTGCAAAAACCCAACAAAGAATTCATGGAACGAAATGATAATGGGGAGCTGTCCAACAATATTCTTTGGGATGCATCCAAGACTGTAATCAGAGGCAAGCTAATTCAGTACTAATTTCAGGAAAAAAGATGGGGAAAAAATGGGTAATTAGAAAAGAAAATGGAAACACTAGAGGAATCATATAAACATAAATTAGTCCCAAAATACTAACACAATTAATCACAGCCAGGGGTGAATCAAACCTCATCCTATCAAGAAGAACTGAATATTTCATAAAGCATACAAAAGAAGGATGAACTGAGGGGCATATAACCAGCTATAACTAAAAAAGAAAGAAAGAAGAAAGAAAGAAAGAGACACTTGTCAGAAATTAACTGAAAAGTGAGAGAGAAATAACATCTTCATTAACCAGTGGGGATGAAAAATGGACTCAGGAAATACGACAAATGCTCATATTCCTCAAAGCCCAATCTCCTTCTATTGAAATTACAGCCATAACTTTTGAAAATCTTTTTATTTTTCCTCTCTCAGGAACAGAATGATTCATTGTATATAAAAAAGAAAAGAGAACAGAAGAAATAATTAAAGCTATAAAAAAATTCCCAATTATGAAGCATCAGTGTCCAGATGGCTATACCATGGATTCACCGTGAAGAATCAACTTGCACACACATGCGTGTGTGTGTGTGTGCGTGTGTGTGTGTGTGTTGGGCGGGGAGAACATCTCCTCTAAACCAATGGAGCCGGAGACCTACAGAAGGATTTTCAGTGAGAACAGTTCTTTCTGCCTGGAATGAGCATGTCTTAGGAATGGTAAGGAATATACAAGCTCACATATTCCTGATTTGCTCACCCATATTCCTAATTTGCTCATCCTGATGTGTTAGCACTCTACTTTGAAGGAGGAGAAACAAACCATACTCTGCTCCAAGGAGCAGCACTGGAAGTCTGTCCCCAGAAGACCCGTGGAGGAAATGAGGGCAGGCTGGAGAGGAGAAACCTCAGAGGCAGATGTGAGAGTCCCTGCAAGGAGGGCTCCCAACCGCAGGGGGTACACCAGCTCTCTGGTCTGGGTCCTGGCTGTCCCCATCCCTGGCTTGGGGATCATGAGCCTTCCATCCCAACAGAGGTTGTGCAACCTCCTGGCAGAAATATCGAGGGGGATTCCGGTACTGAATTTGAAAACATCCTGCTTAATCCTTGTATTTCATAATTTTGGAATTGCAAGCTGGTCCATCCTGAAACTCTCTTAGAAGGGTCAAGTGATATATTTAAGATTTCTGGAGGAGGACAGGGGAACATGGCTGGCTGTTAACAACTGGCCCTGAGAATTAAGGACATTGCTTCATTCATGAAGAGGAATCCAGGAGGGGGTCTGGACACGGGGATGGCTCCCTGTTCTGAGACTAGACCTTCCTAAGTAACCTCTGGTTATCCTTGACCCTCTGTGGCAGCTCCCAGTGGGGCCAAGGTGCTCCTAAGGCAGGAGGTGCCCTGCCTTGGTTAGGGGGAGAGAATGGTCAGGAAGAGTAACCCTTGGGTACCTTCCTCGGTACCTGGGGGACTAAATGTATTTCATACACCATCTCACAGTAACTCTCTGAGCCACAAACCATTTTCTTGAGTTTAAGGGGTGAAGAAATGTAGCCACCTAATTTAAGTGGTCTAGGCAAGGCCACATACAAGGTAGGTGGTGAAGGGACAGGATTTGAACCCCCGTCCGCCATTCTGGAGCTGAGTGGACTGCCCCATGTTGCCTCCTATTCTGGTTTCTAGGTCTTAGGCCCTGTGGCTGTGACCAGACTGCTGGGACAAAGTTGTCCAAGTGTCCGCGCAGTGTCCCAGCGTGAAGCACCAGCGGCTGAGTCCCACATGTCAGAGGCTGTGGGCCCCACTGCCACATGTTGAAGTGCGGTGACAGTGTGCGTAAGTGGGGAATCGAATGTTCCTTGTTGGACAGTGCACAGCTGGAAGAATTCTGAGTCCATGAGCAAGCACAATTCCATCACTTCATGAAGCCTCAAAGAAGCCTTTTTATATGCATATGCTTATTATAAATCAATGAGTGTGAGCTTTCTTTAAACTCTTTGAAAATATATGCTTGTAGCCACAGCTTCTCAGATGCCCTTCCTGGGGATTCAGAAGTTCATTTGATCAGAAGGTGGTCTGTTCTTGCTAGAGAATATGGTGGGCTCTAATTAGTTGGGGTTCAAAGTCCGTGCATGCTCCGCACACAGTTCTGTTAAACAAAATATCGAAAATCAACATAAACAAGCAACAGGATATGAGTTAATAATACCATTTCCTTTCAAAAGACTCAGATGACCCGGACCGTATTTCCTTTGGCCAATTTGACTCTTTCATTTTATGAGGCCGAGGGACCGGGGCATTAGAATATTGGCCAGCCAGCCTCTCAGTTTCCTCTGTTGCATGGGGTGCGCTGAGCTGTGCCCACATCTGACACGTGAGAGCCCAAGGTGGGTGCTGGACCAATGCATGGAAACTGAACCATCCGCCTCTTGAGAGCTGCTCTCCCAAATACAGTCAGTCAATCAGCAAACATTAATTGAACACTTACAGAAAGAAAACCCTGCTGGAAACTGACGTCCATTCTTGGAGGAAACACAAGCAGTAGATACAAGGATGTCCATCCTGCCTTTGGCTTGAATTTCCCAAGTAACTGAAGTAAGAAGTCTTAGGTTCTAAGAGAAGATGGAGGAATGCATGAACACAGGAAGGAGAGACATAGAAGATAGAAAAGCATCCGCATGGAACATCTGGAGATGAACACCTGAGATGAGAAGTGCACCAGGTAGGACTGACGGAGCAT
The DNA here is from genome assembly GCF_022355385.1 of Mustela nigripes. NCBI lineage: Eukaryota > Metazoa > Chordata > Mammalia > Carnivora > Mustelidae > Mustela > Mustela nigripes. Next base: position 91,588,170 of record NC_081558.1, read on the forward strand.
GGGGCACTGCAGAAAAGATCGGTGCATTCAAAGACATGCTCATAGGAACCATCCGAAAGGAAATACAGGAGGACAGAAGATGGAAGAATAATGCCCAGAGCATCTGTGAACTGTGGACCTTGGAAAAATGACAACGGAATAGTATAAGCATAATGTTTTGCAATTCAAGCAGCAGACAAAAGTGTGGCATGAAAAGCGGCAGCCTTTTTCCCCAGTCGGCTTCCCCGTTTCTTAGCCCAGCAATCACCACAGGGAACAGTTTCTCAGGCTTCTTTTCTGAAAAATATATATGCCCACATCCACCTGCTTGTATTTACATATTTGAAGGGTGATCCCAGTGAACAGAAGGCAACAGACTCTCTTCCCCACTCCTGTGACTCTGGCTCTCCTTCACTGAATTGCCTTACCTGGCCCCCAAGGAGTATTTCACAGAGCAGGACAGATACTGCGAGGAAGAAGGGTTCCACAGCCTCAAAAGTTTGGGAAACCTTGGAGACAGCCACATCAGGGAGTGGGCTTAATTGTTGCTGTCTTGGCTGAGCATCCAACTCTTGGTGGAGGAGAGAGTGAGGCGTGACCCCCAGGCTTCTCTGATTAAGGGACTCCTTTGAGGAAAGTTGTGTCCTGTCGCTCCTGAGGTCAGTGAGTTCTTTGGGGACTGCGACTCTGCCAACATGGGAGAGAGGGTGGCTAGGCTGGAAACTGAGCTGGAGTGACGGGGGCCGTGGTGTGTGAGCCTGAAGAGGGGCAGCGTGAGAGAGCTCGTAGCCTGGACAGCAAGAACCCAGATTGGGTGGGATTGGACACTGACCCCATCTGCAGAAGAGGTGCCGCAGGGATCTGCGGGTTGGTGAAAGAGTTGATTAAAAAAACAAAACAAAATAACTTTTCTGGGAGAAGCACGTGATTCAGCAGGTGAATTTAGCTGCAGATAAAACATAGGAGGTGTGAAGAAGTCGGCTCTGCTGCTGGAGTCCAGCAAAAGCAGCAGGGTCTGGGGGCCCATTTTCACAAGTGTGACCATGGCAGGAGCAGCCCGCATGGAGCCCGATAGCTCTTCGGCTTCCGACCTGGTGGCCCCACTCACCTTACTCATGCTTGCTGAGCCCCAGCACCGTCATACGAACCGGGGGATTATGACGTGTGGCTCTTCCTTCTTGAACACTTCCTGGGTCCCGCTCCTCTCTGGTTGCTTGATAGAAAAGAATGGCTTTACTTCTTACAACAGCCCCAGAAGGGAAGTGCACTTTTTAATCTCCAGGCTTCACAGGTGAGGGAGAACTGAGGCAGAGAGAAATTGAGTCTTTTATCCCAGGTCACACAGCATGTGAGTGACAGAGAGGACAGTCGAACTCAAGCACTGTTTTCTGGCTATGCCCACGTGGTGAGTCAGTGTAAAGACAAGAAGCAATAAGGATCCGTGTACAGAGAAAGTGCTCCGTAAAATGTTGGATTCTTTTCTTCCTGCAATTAACCATGTGGTAGAATGTTCAATAAATGTGATTCCTGAACAAATGTTTTGTGGTTTTAATAGCAGCTGATATTTTTTGAGCACTCAGAATGTGCTAGGAACTGGGCAAACCGATCACATGTTTTCTCTTATGCCCCCAGCAACCCTGGGTTAGTACTATGGTTATCCCTATCTTATAGGTGAGGGAGTTGAAGCAGAGCGCAGTTCAGTGGCTTACTGTGAGTCACGCAGCTAGAGGTTGGTGGGGTCTAAGGAGGCGTCATGACTTCTGGCCAAGACCAGAGGCTGTTATGAAGTGAGGTATGTCAGAGTGGTGCTCCTTTCCAAAAAGTGTGTTCACCTGGAAGAAAACTGGGATATCAGAAAATAGAAATTAGAGATGCAGAATCATGGCATAACAGACATAGGGCAACAGTTTTCCATTGTTGTCTAGCAAACCACCCCAAAATGTAATGGTATAAAACACTTTCTCCTCTGGCTTTGCTTGGGTTCACCTGTGCAGCTGCCTTTAGCTGAAGGGTCGGGGTCCCTAAGGTGGTCTTGCTCTTGTGTCTGGCAGTTGGTGCTGGGTATTGGCTGGGGGCCTTGTTCTTCTCCATGTGACCTCTCGTCTCTGGTGGGTCCACAGGACAAGGGTGGAAGCTGTCAGGCCTTCTGAGTTCCCACACATACTACTGGCCAAGGCAAGCCACAGAGATAGCCTGGCTTCGAGAATGGAGGGAGACAGATCCCATCTATTGAGCGAAGGAGTGGCAAGTCACATTACAAGAGGCATAGACATTAGTGGCAAGATTCCCTGCGGGCCATTGCTGTAACCATCTACCACACTGGACTGGGGACACAGGGTATCCAGAAAGGGAATGACACTTGCATAGGAAAGAAGAGCAAATATTTATTTTCTTTTATGTCATTTGATGTTAGAGCAAAGGCCACCAAGACAACTACTTATAAATCTGAATAATGCAAAGAAGTTGTGGAGAGAGTGAGGATAGAAGAAATCAAGTTTTTGTTTGCTTTAACTCAGCAGAATGATCCATTTTATAAGTTAATAAAAGTTGAAGATTAATGAGACTATATCCACGAAGTATTTAGAGCTCCTTGTAAGCAGAGAGAACTATATTATCAGAATTGTCATCACACGGCTATCAAAATGCCATTCTAAAGAGGACAGGTCATATTTTCTACCTGGAAGGATTTGCTTCTGATTTTAGGGGGGCAGGCTGGATTTGTGTTGACGGTCTTCCCCAGTTCCTCTTGGCAAAGGTTGTAGTGAAAAACCTGTGCTCCTCTTGCTGGGAGTGCTGCATGGGAAGCTGTGTGGAAGGTTCCATTTCTGGGGTATTGCCCCCTTCCCTTGAGGCAGCCATTAGAGGTAGCTGAGGCATGCTGGGTGGAGGGAATCCTTTCTAGGGGTAGGGGAGAAATAGCCCCAGACAGGCAGCATCTGTGGTTTCACACAGGGACAACCCGCCGGAGCACAGGGTCTTCCTGTACCTGGCCTCGTCTGGCCTCATGCAAAGTTCAGGTGCCCTAGAATGGCCTTGGTTCCCCACCAACCTGGAAGGTCTCCATGGTGAGCTCAGTGTCATCAGGGAGGGATTCTTTAAGGCACCTGAGGATCTGCGGTTAAAACATTTTGTGGTCTGTTGTGGCCTCTATCTCTAGTCCCTCTAGTAAAAGATACCTCCTCTTCTGTGGAAATAAACCATATCTTCCTGGAACGTCAGTCTGAGCCACATGGGCTTTGCTTATTCATTAGATATATTTAGTGATGCATACTGGGCACCATACTAGGAACAGAGACACAGGAAGGAACAAGGCAGACAGAACATCTGCTCTCCTGAGCTTCGAAGAATGTTCTAGAAGGGGAAGGAGGATAGTGCGAAAGTTCTGAAGGGGTTGGGGTTTGACAGATTCCAGTAGCAGACAGAAGTTTAGTGCTAGGGACTGAATGTAAGGGCCTGAGGGCTCAGCGGGGGGAGTTGAGGTAGACCCCTTAAGATCCAGTCATAGGTCTGGTACAAAATTTAGATTTTCCACTGAGTGCCATGGGATGCTGTCGAACAGTGTTAAGCAGGAGGGTGAATGGATATGGTCTACGTGTTTAAAAGATCCCTCTATCCATTGAGTAGGGGAGTGAGAGAGGAAATTGGGGGAGGGGACCCGCGAGCAGCAGGTGCAAGAGGCCAGGCCTGATGAGATAATGGCCTGGGCTGGAGTAATTACAAACAAGAACTATTTTTGAGTAGATTGCGCATTCTGCATTCATGACAGCAATAAAGCTTGAGTCTTAAAAGAAGTTTTGTCCCCATAGTGGACCACATTGGGCTGCGGTCCCAGACCTGCAGATCTCTGTTCACCACCCTTTGTCAGGAGGGATATTTGGGTGAAAAACTGTGAGGAGGACTCCCATACAGAAAGTGTTGTGTTAGGAGAAGTAGGCAGCCCTCTGGAAAAAGAAAGGTGAGAAAATTTCTAAATGTTCTATTTTATCCCATTAACAGACATCTTTCAATGCCAATACTACACTGGTTATGGCATGAGTATCTGTTTGAATATCTGGTAGGACTAGTGGCCTTTTATTGTTCTTTTATGAAAGCTTTTCTGGCTATTCTTTCTAATTTATCTTACTCTAGAATGTTTCAGACCTATAAAGAGTGTGGAGAATAATGCTACCTTTAAAAAAGAGAGAGAGAAAATGTGTTAGAGACACTGACCTACCTACCACGCAGCTTCTGGAATGTCTCCAGTTTCGTCTGCAAATGCAGAAGCACCCTTCACCTCACCTCAGCCCCTGCCCCCCTCTCATCAGGTGGTCACTGAATTCCCTGCTTTTTATTTCTGTGCATTTTCTTCACTTACAGTGCCTGTGTATGTGGGCCTAAATAAAACAGTAATCTAGATATATCTAAATGTTATGTAAATGGTGTTGTCCTTTATGGATTCTTCTGAATCTCTGCCCTTTTTACTCTGTACTCGACAGTATGTTTGAGACAGTCATCCGTGTTCAGACAACTTGCTGTAGTCCATTATTGCCACAGCTGTGTGGCATTTTATTGCATGAAAATACCACAGTTTGTTCATTTTACTGTTGATGGGCAATCAGCTTGTATACGATCTTCTGCCATTATAAACTGTACTTCTGCTGACATGCTTGTACATGTCTAAGAATTTCCCTTGGATCTTTCGGGTCTAGACCTAGGAATGGAATAGCCTGTTTACAGCTATTCAGCCCTCCTAGCTGAAGTCAAACTGCTTTATACAGTGGATGCAGCTGTTTGTTTTTCTGTTTTAACCTTATAATTAGCATTACCATTTCTAAGTGATCATATAAATAAATAATGGTTTTATTGGATAAAATTTATAGGTTTATTTAGGAATAATTAACGTTTTATGATGTTTAGAATTCTTATCTGAGAATATGGAACTTCTCTTTTTTCTTATTGAGTGTATCTCCAGGTATGTGGTCTTTTTGTTACTTTTATAAATGAGGTTTTATATGAAATTTATATATGAAAATTATATGAAATTTCTGTTCTATCTTATGATTGGTTGTTGTTTGTAATGATAAAAACCATTGCTTTCTATATATTACTTTTGTAACTTACCGCTTTACTCTTCAGAGCAGATTGTAAGTGGATTGTCTGAGGTTTACCTCAGGTACAGTCATATTACTTGACCACGTTTGTGTCCTTTCAAATTTATACATCTAATTTCCTAGACTCGTTGTTTTGCCTACTGTCCTACAACACTGCTAAATAATGGTGGTAAATGTGGACATTTTGCCTTGTTCCTAATTTCTATGGGAAAAATTCTGGTGCTGTTCCGTTAAGTATTTTGTGTTGAGGAAGGGTTATAGCTTTTCCATCTATTCATGTGTTATTATGAGATTTTAAAAATCAAGAGTGAGTACTGAGTATTACTTACTGCTTCTTTGGTGTCCATTGAGATATTTAGATAAATTTTTGCATCCAGTAATATGGTTAAATTGTATTATAGATCCTCTAATATTGAACCATCCTTGCTTTATAATCAACCCCATTTGGTCCTTCAGTGTGTTGTTGAATTCTCTGTCAGTAATTTATTTAGGACTTTTGCACTGAAACTCATAAGCAAGCTTGATTTCAAAGGCCTGTGTTGGTGTTGGGGAGCTATGTGTGAGGTACCCTGTTTGGATCTGGGTTGCTAGAGTCCTAAACTTACACTGAGAGACAGTTCTTATGATTATTTGGGTCCCCAAATGTTCCATAGACCTTCATCCTTCTAGATGATTTTCTCTATCAGCTTGTCACAGAGTAGGATAGCATGTCAGAGAGGAGGGAGTCGTTCAGATTCCTTGAGAATGGCCTTGAACCATGGCTTCCTGTTATATAGCTCATGTTATTCTCTCTCTAGTCAGGCTTTCTTCCATATAAGTGAGTTTTGGAGAACTGTGGCATGACTCATTGTCCAAGTGGACCCTCTCCCAACCCCCTTCCTGCTCTGTTTACTGCTTCACTAGAAGATATTCCCAGTTTTCTAAGCAGGTTCATTTTTTGGAGTTGAATTTATAAGGGAGCTGTTTGGATTCAGAAGTGTATTTTCCCAGAGAAAGGATGTTTTAAGTAGTAGTGGAACTACTTCCTTATCCTGGCCTTGAAGCCCAGTTACTGCTTAATGTTCCTACTAAGGGGTGTGGGTGTGGCAGTCCCTACCACAGCTTGTCACCCATTGTCAGGGTCTTGTGACAAGAACCTGAGCTGATTTCCATGCTTGAACCCTCCCCAGAAGTGCATTCTTTTCTGACCTTGGCCAGCCAGAGCATCTTTACTTTCAAAAGGGCAATGCTTCTGGGGGATTCTTTAGACTGGACTGCCTACTTACACCAGGAACAGGTTAACTCTGCATTTAAGAAGAGGTCCCCTTCTCTATTTGCATGAGAAAAGAGAATTCTGTGCATTTGCAAGGGGAAAGCAACCACCCATCAATCAATCCCTAGGTGACCCCTCAGGAGAACAAAGGGCAGTTGGTTTTTTAAGTCAAGGGTTTGTAAGTTAGAGGTTACCAGCAAATGGCTTTTCTCTTGGTAGGATGCTTTTCTTTTTCTTTTTCTTCTTGACAGACAAATTAGGCTCCATTTGTATTTCTTTCTGACTCCAGGCATCTCTGTAGGTCTCTATTCTCTGGCTTTCCCCATACTCTTCCTCTTTATTCTTGCTTTCCCCAATTGGGTACCAACTCTGCTCCCCCCTCCCTCCCTCCATCCTATCTTTTGGTGTGTAATTTGTTTGCAGTCAGGTTGTCTCTTTGATTTACTGGGCCTCTTCTCAGCAGAATTATAATAAATGGATTGCTTTGCTGAGCCCCAGCAAGTTCAACACCATTTGCTCAGCCTGGGTCAAACCTCTTGCAAACAGAGGGTGTGTCCAGACTGCCCAGAGACACATGCTTTCTCTCTCTCTCTCTCTCTCTCTCTCTCTCTCACACACACACACACACACACACACACACACACACACACACACGGTATCTGCCCTCTGCATTGTTTTCTAGCCAAATATAATGAAAAATCACAAGTCATCCGTCTGAGAACCAATTAATTTACAATAATGTGGGAAGAGATGGCCTCAGGACAGTCTACCTCCCTGTAGTGCTGTCCTAGGTGCTGATGTTCTTGGGCCTAGAGATTATCCTGATTACAGACTTAATTAGTTGTACAATTAGCAAAGGTAGACTTATAAAACCTTTCTTGTTTGCATCCAAAATACACATAAAGAGAGTAAGCCTGAACTCTGATAACTGAAATGAGGAATAAACAAATCCATTCCTGGGCCATTCTGCTTCACACTCTCAATGGTTTTCCTTTGTGCTGAGAATAAAGTAGAAAAACAAGCAAACAAGCCATAAATCCAAACAAAGAACATCTTGATGTGGCCTGTGAGACCCAGCCTGCCTGTGTCCGCCCTACCATTTTGTCCAGTGCAAGTGTGTACTCCCAGTTCTGCACGTGCGCTTACACACACACACACACACACACACACACCCCATACCCCCACACACATGCCAGACCCCATGAAGACTTTGGCCTCAACCTTGCCTCTGCCTGACAGTCCTGCTAGGTACCAGCTCCCCTCTTTCATCAGGCCCTTCTGCTCATCCCCCTAGGCTTAGAAAGCTGCTTCCTCCAGGAAGCCTGTCATCATCTATGTGAGGTAAGTCCTGTTATCTTTACCACCCACTGCCATCTGTGTCACTTAGCACAGTGGTCATGACATGAGTATTTGGGCTACTCCTTGAGGGTGATCTATCTGTCCCTCCACACCACACACTGCCTGGGATTTGGGCTCCTGTCTGTTTCATTCTGGACTCTATCTGCAGAGCTGTGGTTTCCTAAGTACCTGCGAGCAGGACCGAGTGAAAGAAGGAAGCAATGCCAAAAGCAACTGAGGCTTTTGTCTTCCTTCACTAAGTTTTTGGAAGAGGTTTGCGTCAAAGAGCTCCCTCTGGTTTCCTTCCTCACTTACCCAGTTTATTACTGTGCATGGCCCATTCTTTCCGAGGTGAGCCCTTGTTGGTTTCTCCCCAGCAGAGTTAGAGCCTGAAGAATAGAGACTGAGCCTCTTCCAACTTGGGATCCCGCAGCCCGGCGTGCATGGGCTCACTTCGCAGTCACAGAGCTGGGCTGGTGACTTCATCCAGATGGGGGTCTCCCCTTGTCACCACATCTGAGCTTGTTATGGTGTGGCTTGTGGAAGCAGCTTAGAGTGGTGGCCCAGCCACGGCTGTGGGCAGACCCAACTCACTGCGCTACCTCAATACCCCCCACTCCTAGGAGCACCTTCTGCGTCTGAGGCCCTTCCAAGGATACGATTTGAACTCTCTGAAGCAGAAATACAAGGGCTGAATCTGCTTAGCCTACAAGCCTTCCAAGAGGTCATCTCAGCTGCCCCTCCCCTCCAGGAAACGTGGCACCTCGTACGTCTGTCTCTTCTCTGACGTCTGTACTCTCTCTTAACCTTCTTCCTGTGCAGTGGTGTTCATGAAGCCCAGAGTTGTTGGTTTGGTTGTTTTCTTGGGTTCTGGAAAATGAAATAAGGTTCTAGAGGAAGGATGGGGAGTTTTGTTTGGACCAACGGCTCCGCCGTAGCACACCCACCATCCTCTCTCCCCAGACTCTCTGCCGTGGGCTTTTCGAGATGCACTCCTTAGTTCCGCATTTTATGAATACATCAGTCAGAGAAAGTACATTTCCCCTGCCTTCTCCTGTGGTCGTCTCTGATCCGCAGAGCTATGTTGAAGAGCCAAACGCTTTGTTCCTGGAAAACATCCCCTTCTGATGGTTTGATTCCCCTAACTGGTATTTTTCTCTGTAGTTTCTCATTTTCTCTTTGTCTTGGGGAACGAGGAGCTGTGGCTGTTCTGCTAGGCCCTCTCCCTTTCTTGTTTGAGTTCAGTAAATCTCCAGCATCTGAGAGGAGTGACAGCCTCCAGCCTTGGGCTTCTGCGTGGAAACAGGCTGCCTAAAGCAGAGCCAAACCTTCTGCTTTAATAACCAGCCCCCTCTCTTGTGGAGATTTGCAGTTTAAAAGGTGTCCTTTAAAAGAAATTAATGCAAAACAGGAGTCTGGATCAGGCGAGCCCTATGGCCTCCGCTTGCCCCTGCTTTCCCCGTGGCCCCATGGGCTGTCTTGCTTTTTCTGGCCAAGCCTGGCCCCCAGGAGTTGACCCCCACAGAGATCAAAGCCGCCTCTATCTTGTCTTCTCACTCTGCATTTGCTGGCTCACTGGATGCCCAGTGAATTAAACATTTTGCCCAATGACAGAGAGCCAAGGTCCAGATGGATACATACTCGGTGGCCAGTGCGTGACGGGGGGGATGTTGGAGAGTGACCTCCTTTCCTTCCATTGTCGCGTGCAGGGGTGGGTGAGTTCCGAGAGAATCATCTTTAACTGTCATCCATGCATTTTCCCCCTCAAAGAGAATAAGAAAGCCACAGCTTTGAAGTGGAAATTTTCTAGGCTTGGAAGAGGCTGGAAAGTAAAATATGGTGCTAGGGACATTTTGTGTGCAGATACGGAATCTGAAAACATGTACTTTTCCCATTAAACATGCTCAAATATCTTTCTAGTACTCATGTAAGCAGAAGTGAATTTGCCGTGTATAAGCTCTAAGAGGAAAAACCACCCGAATGTTAAGAAGGGCAGTTTAAGTTTCTATTCAGGTTTATACTGCTGGAGAAAGTGGGCTAATCATAGGGAAAAGCATGCCAGGTTTTTCTTCTGCATTTTGAAATGGATGGGCAGGGAGAGGGGAAGTGGGTACAATTCAAATCCAAAATGAAGGGTGCACGGGTCCTTCCATGAAGTCACCCTCTGCCTTTCCAATTTCTGCAGCCTTTGCCAGTCTTCATTGGAATGGGCAAATGAGGCTTGAGGGTGAGGTAGGGGTTGGGGAGAAGCAAGGCACTGGAATCTTCTCTTGGATTCCTCCAACTTCGTTCCATGAAGCCAGCTGCAGGGAGTTGTAGCAAGAGGGAGATGTGAGAATAGAAGAGTTTGAATGGCTCACCGCGTCCGGTGTACGGCATTTCAAGGGCAGGGGAAGAGGTTCTGAGATCCCAGCCAGACTGTCCAGACCTCCAGGCTGCCCACAGTCCTAGAAGGTCCTCTGAGTCCTCCCTGCTGAAGTGACCTCAAGGACTCCCAGTCTGTGCTTCATGTGCATCTGCGGGGTGTTGTTGAACTGCTTGCTTCTTCGACCAGTTTCCTTCTGTCTTGGCGCCCTCCTTCTCATAACCTGGCACACTGGGTGCAGATTGTCCCATCAGTAAAGCGGGGGGGCGATCACAGACCCTGCCGCCTGGGGTCATTGAGGACTGTCCATAGAGGCACAGAGACCACACTAGGAGCATCATGATAACATGATAGCTGACATCGTGGCAGTGGACACTACTATTATTACCCTGAAAGTCATCCTCTCCGCCCCTGTTGGCATGCTGCAGCTCCCCTTTCTCCTTGCTGAGTGACTTGATGGTTTCCTCCCAAGCGGGCTGGTCTCCGCTGTAGACTTTCCCATAGTCGACCCCACTCCAGCCCATGTCTTCTGCCCTGAAGACTCTTGGATGCTTTACTCCTCAGGAGTTAGTTCCCTGTAGCATCAGGCTCTGAGGGAAGCCGTTCTTGGGCAGACTTGCTAGAAGGCACCATGGGTTTGGTGTTGATTGAGGTGGCAATCTGGGTGCAGGGCTGGCGTCTGCAGGCCCCAGTCCTGGGGCCCCACAGGAGCCCTCTGATTCAAAGGGGCTGAGAGTGGTGAAAGGTCAGCCCTGGTGGTTCAGCTTTGTGATGGCATGTGGGAGAAGCTCAGTGGAGAGATCCCTCCTGGCAAATGTCACTCTCGTCACATGGTATCTGTCTTGTCACCAGCAGGACTGGGTGAGAGTTGGGGCATGGACCCACACAGGCTGTGTATATAGGGGGGAGCTCTGGCGTTTTGGTAAAATGACTGCGCCTTGGAGAGCTTTCCTGAAAAGGCAGAGTTGTTCCCTGATTCTTTCTCACAACCAGGGTTCTAGTTGGTGGGTCTAGGGCACACCCCGTCCCCTTCACCATATTCATTCTTAGCAGTTTTCTTCTTGGTCTGTTCGTCACTCTTTGGAGTCGGGATTCCATCTCCTTTTGGCGTGGGGAACTGTGAGGGGCTACAGCATCTTTAAGGGAGGGATGCCACAATTCAGGTGTCCCCTGAAACCCCCCATCCCCCAATTCAGGCCAAGAGCCATGGCGGAGGGAGGTCAGGGTCGTGGGGTGATGCCCAGGCAGCAGCAGCTCTTCAGGAGAATGAGACTACAAGCCAGCAAAGCAGAGTGGTGGGGTCACATATAAGACCTGAAGGTCACCCTCCCCCCATAGGTGTGTCCAATCCTCAGGCACCATTGTTCCTCTGTCCAGAATGTCTTCCCCGCCAGTCTCTTCATGACTCATCTAGAACTCAGAGGGGCATTTCCTCTGCCCTGCCTCTCCCGACTCCCCCTGGCTCTGAAGTAGCCAACCCCCGTCCCTTCTTTACACTGTTGACTGACGCACGGAATGGATGATGGATGGTTGGTCACTTCTCTCTTCGGGACCTTTATTACCTACCCCAAAGGTGCCTCCATCTTGGCTTAGAAATCCCCAGACTAGCTGGGGAAGATGGGGGCTGCTCTGGGGCACCAGCCTAAGGGCCCTCCCTCTGCAGGGGGAAACGTCTTTCTGGTGGGCAGCTGGGTCTCAGTGCTATGATGAAGGGAGGGTTCTAGAGCCCCTTCTGTAGGCAGCCTCCCTTCTCTTCTCTTGGAGCCCATACTGTATGTGGACCCTGGCCCAGGACCGTGATACTCTCTGGGTTTCACCATTAAGCATCCCTCAAGGATTCATGGCTTGGCCCCAGTGAATCCTGAGAGGGCACACGGAGGCTCTCTCCTGTGCCAGTAGCAGCGGTTGGTATATCCGCTGGGCGGGCTGCCGTGAGGATTGTGGTTGGTGGGTTGGTGTGCCCAGGTCTGCTGCAGTGTCTGTCATGGCTGAAGGGAGAGGTGTGGCTGCACAAGGCTAAGTGTTTCGTCATCCCACCTATCCACTTCATGCCCAGCCTTCTATAAATTACACTTTTATAGTTGTCGCCTCCAAGGTTCATCCTATAAAGGGACTACATGAGCAGCGCCATTTTCAGATGGGAAAAAATGACTTCATCATAGCGGCACTGAGTGCCGAAGGCAGGACTGGGAGGAGAAGCCAGGTCTGTGGGATTTCCAGCCTGGTCTCTACGGGTTCCTCCTTCCTGTGGACCCCATGGTCTTGCTTGGTGGCACAGATCTGGCTTCTCTCTGTCGCTGGTGGCAGGCCAGCCCCGAAGCTGCAAACTCCCAGGAGATCCCAGGCAAGCATCGGCAGTCAGCATGCTAGCAGGTGATACGGGCCTTCGGCACAGTCTGTGGTTTGGAATCGATGCTGTGTTTTCTAGGCGCCCATCTGTGGAGGAGAGCAGGGTCTGTCTGCTCACGGAGACAGCTGATGCTCAGGACTGGAAATGTCTGCCCTCTTGTGTGTGTCATTTCACGTCCAAGCTGAGAAGCTCCGGAGCTTTTTAGGAGGTGGATCCAGCCTCCAGGGGCTCAGCCCCCAGGGCATGGGAGAGCCCCAATATCTCCCTTCCTTGTCAGAACCAGACCTGCAATTCCGGGTCGTTGGCATGCTGACTGGGAGCTCAGGTCTAGTGCGCCCCTAATTCTGATTCTGGCCAGTCCCCTGAGTGAGTGCAGGTGGAGGGCTCTGTGTGTGGGGCAGCATGATCTGGAGGATGTCCTGTGCTGGGTCTTACTGGTCTCCCAGCAGATGAGGTAAGCACCCCTATTTAACAGTTCTGATTTTCTTAATTTTCCAGTGCACTGATCCATGGGGCAGAAGGTGAGAGGAGGCCCTTGGGCTCTTCATACATAGGCACTTCTCAGGGGTTAGGAGTAGAAGAGACATGGTGGACTCCTGTTGCGTGAAGTTCCTCATTGTCCTCCTCATCACCATTTTTTAAAAAATATTTTATTTATTTACTTGACATAGAAAGAGAGATCACAAGTAGGCAGAGAGGCAGGCAGAGAGAGAAGGGAAAGCAGGCTCCCTGCTGAACAAAAGCCCAATGCGGGGCTTGATCCCAGGACCTTGAGATCATTACCTGAGCCGAAGGCAGAGGCTTAATCCACTGAGCCACCCAGGCGCCCCAACCTCATCACCATGTTTATCATCATCCTCAGCCATGGGATCCTGGCGATTATGAGACATTTTTGCTGGATGTTCTAGACAGAGAATGAAACAGTTGCTAACTCAGGTTGGCTTGAGTGGTCATTTGCTCTTGTCAGTGCATCTGAGATCCTACACCAAGCAGCATGTGGGTCTCCCGGACACACAGTTCTTGCATGCCTCACTGTCTTTGCCCTTGCTGTTCCCTCTGCCTAGAATTCCTTTCTGTGCTTCTTTGACCCGCATACTTCTACTCAGGGGCTCAGACCAGCGCAAGTACCTCTTTGCATCTAATAGAATAGATATACTTCCAAAGGGGGTGTTGATCACATTCTAAAGTTGATCTCTTCCTTATTTTCAGGTACCCAACATACACACACACACCCACACACACACACACACACACACACATACATCCCTTTGGGTTTATTGAGGGGAGGGGCTTTTTAGGTAGGAGCAGAGCAGAAGCAGTGGTGGGGAGTCATAATGATACCTGGTGAGTTTGGGAGGTGATGGGGAAACTGATGGACCCAGAGCTTCTTTCCAGGCTGGGAGTGGCAGGACATAGGCCAGCTGGGTCGTGGATGTCACTGGTATCTAACCTGATGAATCCATCCTAAGAGACTGGCCTTCAGGGTTGGACAAGACCTTCCTTGGAATCAGGCTCTTGTGGCAGTACGTTCTGAGGCCTCATCTCTGAGCCCAGTTTCTCTATCTATAGGAATGTGATAATACAGCCCGTCCCTTAGGCTGCTGGGGAAAGCACGAGGGGTGACTCGGGTAAGCTCACAGTAGATGGGCTTGCTTTGACTGTGAGAAACCGAGGCCTTTGGGAGCAGGGATCTTAGCATATACAACTTTCAATCAGCCAGTAGGCCTAGCATGATGCCTGTGTCTATTGGCTGCCCATTTTTTCTCATTAGTTGAGTAGAGATTCTATCCTAAGAAGAATTTTGAGTCAAGAGGAGGCCATGTGAAAGTGATGGTTAAGGAAGAAGGCTCTGGCAATGATGTGTATGTAGGGTGGGTTAGAGATAACTGAGGGTGATAGAAGGGAGAGGAAGATGAGTAAGGGTGTATGAAGCACACTCCAAAGTGACCTGGAGGGGCCTGTGGAATGTCATGGAGACTTCTCCTGCTTGGGCTCATGGGGTCTAGTGGGGAGGTGGCCTTGGGCAGAGAGGTGGGAGGGGCACGTGTGTGGGTGGAGGTGCTTATGGGTCTGTGTAGGGGTTGTGCGTGAGTGTGTGTTGCATACATGTTTCCAGAAGACCCCACGCTGACCAAAAGGCACATTCTGCCCTCATACAGCTTACGGTTGCCTGGGGGGAACAATGGCATTAATGAAATCATTACTGGAAAGTGTGGTGAGGGGTCTGAGGGGAAAATTCAGGGCTTCTTTGAGATTTCATACAAATACCTCATCCATACTTAGAAGCTTGGGGAAGGCAACTTGTGTTCAAAAAGTGTTTATCCTTTGGTCTTATCATACTAAGCAGAATTTAATAATTGTTACATGGATAAATATGTTCACATTTTCTATCACATAACCACGATGCCATTATCATATCTAAAAAGTTAACCCTAATTTCTTAGTGTTATCAAATATCCAGTCAGTGTTGAAATTTCACTTGGTCTCATAAAAGCTTTTATAGTTGGTTTATTTAAATCAAGATTCATATAAGATCTACCTGCTTTTGATCTACCTGTGGTTGGCTTGTCTCTTCTAATCCATAGGTTCCCCTATTTTCCCCATAATTCAGTTGTTGAATGAGCCAGTTGTGGATCCCAGAGAGTTCCGTGGGGTCTGGCTTTTGCGGGTAATGCCCCCGTGGTGTCAGTGTGCTGCTGGGGCTCCTGGACGCCCTGTACACTGAAAGTTAGGGTCGGAGGCCCGATTGGGTTTGGGTTGACTTGGTTTCCCCCCAGGCTTTTCACCTGCTGGCTCAGCAGCCATTGGTGGCTATGACCTAGATGGGGAGACATGTCATTGGTGGCAGCATCCAGGCTAAAGCCAGGTGCCAAGAGGAGTCACCATGGGAAAGGGAAGGCGAAGAAGGGGGCCGTGAACCAAGGCTTGGGCGTAAGAGAGGACCTGGAAGCACTGAGAACAGCTCTGAGCAGTGGGAAAGCTGACGCTGGAGTGAAAGAGGGCTGGGGCCGGGCACGGAGACAGCGCTGAGCTGCGGGAACCTGTGAGGTCTTTTCGCTTCTTTCGGGCTCGTCTGCAGAGTGGACAGAGTACCTGCATCAGCTCGGAAAGGGTGGTGGACATTCAGAGAGGTAGCAGACGCAGGAAATGTAGCAGCAGTGCCTGGCGAGAGAAAAGGATCAGTGGGTGTTATTGGTAATGACGATGTGGAGGAGGAGGGGAAAGGAGCTGGGACTCTTCCCCCCAGGTCCATAGAAGCTGTTGAAAGCTTTAGGGTCAGAGAGTTATGATCCCATTTGTATTTTGGGGAGCCTGACCTGTCTGTCTTTCTGTAAGACGGAGGGTGGGTTTGGGAGGGACAAGAGAGTGGGTAAGACCGAAGTTAAGTTGAAGCTGTTGTCCAGAAGAAAGAGGGGTCTGGCATGGGTGGGTGACGGCAGTGGGGGTGGAGGCAAATGGGCTTTCTGGAGGGTATCCTGAGAGTAAACACAGAGAAGAGGTGATAGACAAAACAGGCAAGAAGAGGGAGCTGGGAATCTGGAAGAGAGTAGAGGGCATCGGCCTGAATCTCCGGCAGAAGGATGGCGGGAAGCCTCAGGGATCCAGGGTCGGGCACGCCCTCCTGTGCTTGTACATTTATGTATTGTGTGTACATGTGTGCATGCGGGTATACTAACATATACTGTGCATTTTAATATATGCACTAAAGTAAAAATTATGTAGAAATCAGATAAAGATGAAATAAATAATATTTTAAAGTATCTTGCCATGATTAACATGCCTTCTTAATCTCATTAGCTGGTACAGCCAGGCAAAATATACATTCAGGGAAAGGTTCATCATTAGCAAGAGCCAGTATATATCCATATTTCAAATAGCCTTTCTGATTATTTGATGTTTTCAACCCATTTCTTTTCATATCTGATTAGATGGCATGGCTGTTGGCTCCTTGTGTGGCTGATGAAGAGCGATTACTGGGTGTAGGGCAAGTGTCGGCAACCTCACACTCATGGGCTTTATTTACACTTGTAGTACGGGGATGGTACAACTTGCCAGTTCTTTGCAGGAAGGTTTTAAAGGTCCTAGAGGTCCATTTTGGTAAGGGTTAGTGCAGTCTGAGCCCGGTTATGGGACCTGTCAGTGCTTTTCACTGGCCGCTAATGTCACCCTGCAAATGAGCACACAGCTCGGGCCCTCTGGCCACTCTTCTGCATGCTGACCTCCGGGCTTCTTCCAGGACCCGCTCTGAAGCTGCACTTGACGCGTGACCCCACCATAGCCCAAGGGAGGGCATCAGGGGCCATCGGTATGCTCAGCGTGACTCACCTCAATTTCTTCCTTTCCTTTTCGTTTATGTATTGAGAAGAAATAGAAATGAACATGCAAGCACCCCACTTTGAGTTCCAGGTTGCTCTCTGACAAACCAAGGACGGCAGAAGGTCTTGTGCAAGGTGGTTAAGGCAGGTGAGACCCTGAGGAGCCTGCTCGTGGCTCCAGTTGGGGCTCTTGCATTCCAGGCACCCCTGCAGCTCCTGGCATCTGGCTGTGGCGGTAGGTCCTATTTGGCAGGGAAAGCGGGGTGGTTGTGCGAGGAGGGAGGGGCAGGGAGCAGCGGGGGGCTTCATGGCTCCCTTCTCCGGCCTCTTTGGCCATCTGCCCAGAGAGAAGCGCCAGCTTGCCCCAAGGCCTGCTGTGTGGGCATGTGCAGTGAGACGAGCACATTTAGCCGCGTGACTTGCCATTCAAAATGGATTTGCCTAGGCTCATTGCTGCCCTTTCTGAGAATCCCCTTCTCTGCAGGTCCTGGGGGCTAGAGGTGCAGGGTGCTCTCGCTCTCCTCCCTCCCTGCCAGCCAGAGTGCTGTGTGCATTTCTAGGGATGGCCGTGGTGAGGCCTCTGCAAAGAGAGGGGCCCAGTACCTGCCAGAAAGGGGAATCAGATAACGGATGAACCAGGCAGGGCTGGCAGCAAAGAGATTTGTGAGGCTATTTAAAATCGTTCGGGGTTCTAGAGGCTGGCTGTGATGCTCTCTGCTCATCCCGGATGCTGACGAAACCGCAGGAAACTGCTGGGCTCGCATGTCTTTCGCAGGCCGGAGCAGTTTGGCCATGACCCCACCACAGCCCAGTGTGCCTGAGATGGAGACAGACTGGAGGAATAGGGGTCTTAACTGGTTGTGGCTGTAACAGTGCAGCTTGAGCGGGTGCAGGGGCAGTGCAAGCCTCTGCTGCGGATTCCCCCTCCCCGGACAGAGGCACATACCTGGGCATGGGCAGGAGGGCGTGTCCGCCTTCCAGCTGCTGCCCTGCCCAGAGGCGCTCACCGCAAGTCCAGCTCCTGTGGAGTTCCTGGCCCTGGAAAGGAGGTCGGCTGTGCGGAGAGGCGAGCTCCAGACCAATTAGGAGCCCATGCAGCGTGGGGTTTTCCTCCCCCCCAGTGATCATTTCCTTCTGAGGCGGGGTTCTACCCTCTGATTATCACAACGCGTTGCCTGTTTGGTTTTTCTCCACTTAACTCCCACACTCATTTTGTGCATGAATGAGTACAATGAAACCAGTTTAATTTGCTGTTAATTCTCTGTTCAAAATATTCTCTTGTGTTGAAGGGACTGGGTCCTTTTCATCTTTCTGTGGTGGTTCTGGAAAGAAGGCACCTGTTGGGGAGGGGCAGGAGGGTGGTGAGGGCGGGGAGGTGTGAGAAGGAGGCACAGTTCTTTGGGGAGCAGGTGAGTGCCATGGAGAGGGACATCCCTCACAGCCTGTGTGGGGAGAGGGATGCTGTGGAGCTCGGGGTCAGTTTGTGGTGGGGATGAGGTCATGGTTGGGAGAAGCACCTCCCAGCGGAGGGGCTATGGTGGAGGGATTCGAGGGTGTAGGGCCAAGCTGGCTTCTGTGGCTCTCACACGTGGGCATGAGGAAATGAATGCTGAGCTGATCACAGCTGCGAGGTGGTCAGGGAAGACATCTGATGGAATTTACAGAGATGAACTTTAAAAATTGCTTTAAAACATCTGAGTATAGTGTTGATAGCATGTGTTCAAGCTTAGCTAGTTTTTTTTTTAAGAGTTTATTTATTGACAGAGAACAAGAGGGCACAAGCAGGGGGGTGGCAGGCAGAGGGAGAGGGAAAAGCTGACTTCCTGCTGAGCAGGGAGCCTGACTCAGGGCTGGATCCCAGGATCCTGGGTTCTATGACCTGAGACGAAGGCAGCCACTTAACCAACTGAGCCACCCAAGCGCCCCAAGAGATCTATTTTTGACAGAAGTTGCTTGTTTCAGTCAATCGTGTCTAGCTCTTCTTTGTACCTGGGGCATGTATCCAGTTCCTATTAGTGGGGCTGCATTCTGAGAACGAATGATCTACACAGACGTCTGATCTGCCAGGCAAAAGTGATGGGGAGAGCACAGCTTTGCTGGTTGTCACTGGGCAGTCCCTCAGGCCATGTGGAGGCAGAGATAGCTGAGTGGTAGGTGGTGAGGCTGAGCCATCGTAAGGGCTTGTCTCACGGTCCAGTAACCACAGAAAGACCCCCTCCCTTGGGAAGGGCATCCTTTTGAATGCTTTTGTAAGTTACATTTTGTAAGTTGCTTTTATAACATGGAAGAGCTTGATAAACCACCAGGGATCAGCTGCCCTCAACTTTCCTCCCTGGGGCTACCAAAACTGCTGGTAGAGGGAGCCCAGGAGCCTCCCAGAGGCTGTTGAGCTTTTGTGTAGTGACTCGGGCATTCTTGATTCCCAGCCACTGCCAACCCAGGTAGGAGGCAGAGTTCTGCCTTGGGAAACCCACAGGCTTTGTCTATCAGGACATCTGTAGAACCACCCACCAGGTAAAGAGACTCAGGTGAGTGCAAAGGAAAGGAGAGCAAAGGCAGCCTGTGGTGAGTAGATTTATAGGGGACCAGCCAATATGGACTGTCAGGGCTTCCCACACTGTACAGCCTACTGTACTGCCTGGCTAGGAGTGGGGAGGGAATTGCAGGGTCCCAAGATGCTAGGAGGCAGGGATCTTTGGAGCATATGTGGCTCTGAGGATGAGGTAGGGGGTGAGCTGGGCTGGCTTGTGCTCAGGGAGTGGTCAAGCACCCCACCCCAGGCATGGGCTTCCTTCCCATTGCTACCTCTTGAAATGAGCACAGTCTGGGGAGCTGGGGCAGAGATTCCCACCACAGATTAAGCTGAGAATGGACCAAATCAGGATCAGTGTGCCGTTTGGGGCATGATAGTTGGGCCAAAGTGGAGTATTGTCGAGACATCTGGGTGGCTCGGTCAGTTAAGGGTTTGACTCTTGGTTTCAGCTCAAATCATGATCTCAGGTCATGAGCTCAAACTCCACGTAGGGGCTCTGCACTCCATGTAGAGCCTGCTTGTTCCTCTCCCTCTGCTCTTCCCCACCGCTCACATGTGTGAGCTCTCTCGATCTCTCTCTCTCCCTCTCTCAAATAAATAAAAAAATATTTTTAAAGCAGCGTTGTCATTAAGCTCATCTTTAAAGTATATAAAATGAAGATTAACATAGTGCATGCCTTGTCATCTTGCCTTCTTCTGTTTATTAGGGCATTTTCTTCTTCCCCAGAGAAGAGATAATGACACTCAAGCTCCTGCTTCTTACCAGGTGTGTCTCTGCCACACGCTGGACCCTTCTTGCTTCTCGCTTCACACCCAGCTCCTGAGCCATGTGGCTGGAAGGCTGAGAATGGTGAGGATGGGGCCCCTGTTCTGCCGACCCACCCTGAACTGGCCCAGCCACGGTCACTCTCTGCTGCTCACTTAACCTTCCCTCTCCTTGGCAGCCAGAATACTCGTCCCGTGGCAGCTGCTGAGGAGGGTCTGTTCCCGGAGCCCCACTGTGCAACCCGCCCCTTTATCCTTACTCTAAAGAGTCTTGCGGTAAAGACACTGGTTTTGCTCACTTTTCTAATTTGACCACTTCCTTGGAATATATCTTCTCGTTTCCCAGTTCCACAGATTGCCCTTTGGGAAACGTTGCTACAAACCCTCCATTCTCTTATTTCTTCTTCCATCCAAATCCTTTGCATAATCCAACCTGTGTCTGGATCTTTTTTTTTTTTTTTTTTTCTCCAGCAAATCTTCCCTAACCACTCCAGGCTTGCCCGTTCCTCTCTCTTCCCCAGAGCCCTGGTAGTCTGTACTAGTAAACTCCAAGGATTCTTTTGGAGGCTGAGATGATAAGGGCATTTTTCAAAACAGTCAAAAGCCCAAAGGTCGTGGCTTTCTAGGACCCAGTCACTACTTCCAACAGGCCTTCCAACCTCGGCTGTCCCTTGCCACATTTCCTTACTCCACTGCCCCAGCGCCCCTGAATTTGGGACCTCCCACCTAAGTAAGAGAATTTCACAGCCTTCAGGCCAGTGCCTCGACCAGCTCACCTCCACCCCTAGTCCCACTCTCAGGCCCAGGCACCGCCTATCAGCCAGCTCAAGGTCTGCAGCCACCCTGGCTGTCCATGTACTGAGCAGGTAGTGAGTATTTACAGTGTGCCTGGGACTGAGGATCTCGGTATGGACAAGACAGATGATGGCCCTGGGATCATGGGGGGAGCATTCCATGCTTGGCTGGATTAGCTTCCTAAAGTGGCCGTACACAATCACTGTGAGCTGGAGGCTTAGAACAATAGAGGTTTAGTCTCTCACCCTCTTGGAGACCAGATATCTGAAATCAAGGTAGGGCCACGTTAGTTTCTTCTGGAAGCGCTGAGGGATAATTCATTCCATGAGTCTCTCCTAGCTTTTGGGGGTTGCTGGCATTCCTGGTACTCTTTGGTTATACCTGCATAAATTCAGTCTTTGTGGTGATGGGGGCCTTGCTGTGTCCATTACCTCCCGGCTGCCCTCTAGGCAGTGGAGGGTGTGCAGAGCCTTGCCATTTCTCCATGATTCCTGGGCAGGCCTTGTCCTGTATTGTTTGAGCATCTTACTCTTGGCTTCTCTTTCAAAGCCCTCTTTGCCCATCTGCTGGCTTCTCTCCTTCTGCCACCTGGTTTTGCTATGTTGCATTTTCTCTCTCAACTGATCACCTACTTTGTGCCTTTGATGATGGCTCCATCAGATAAAAGGGGACTCTTCTCTAGGCCCAGGGCCTGCGGCCCTCCTGAGTGTTCCTATGGCAACATGTCTCCATTGAGGTGCCAAATCTATAGACCTCCAGCTGACAGACAAACTAGTTACCCATGTTTCTCTGAAAATTCAGTTGTGGTGAGTGAGACTTGGGCTCCCCACGTTTCTCCTGTTTCCCTTCAGACCTTCTAGGAAGGACTTAAACTCCCTCCTGAATCTGGTGCAAACCAGTTAGCCCATGAGGACAGCATCATAGACCAGAGTTAGGTCCGTCATCTTCCATAGGTATACTTTGCTTAGAATACCTATAAATATAAACCATATTTAATTTTGTTTTTGTTCACTAAATATCCCCAGGGTTGCAGCTGGTATCTTTCTGGTGTTCTAAAGGGTCACACAGATTTCTGTAGAAGTTTGTAAGTGTGCTGATAGCTCGAAGACTATTTTATCATTGTATGCTAAAATAATGAATGAGTTGATCAAAAATTACAAGAAAAAAATTAAATCTCACTGATGAAATTCTGTCAGCACATTTGTCCAGGCCAGAGCCCTTGCCTATCTAGACGATGAGTAGGGCAAGCAGTAGGCCATGGGCCCAGTGGAGCCTGTAGCCTGCTTTCATGCTGTAATGGTGTCAGTAGATTTACATAGGTGCAACAGAAATCTTATGGCTCACAAAGCCTAAAATATTTACTCTTTGTTCCTTGACAGAAAGTTTGCCAACTGCCAGCATAGACCATTGTAGTGAACATCATTCAGCCCAGTTCCTGGGTGGTAAACTAAGGCCACCTAGGAGGATGTGCTCTTGAGCAGCTTGGAGAACATCCCTTAGTGTGTTTTCTTTCCCAGACAAGATGGTGTATCACCCGCAGAGGTCTAGGGAATGCAAGCCAGGAACCATTCAATTGATGGTACTATGGCTAGTGTGTGTAATAAGATCTCAAGTAGTGGGGCACTTGCCTATCTCTCAGTAGTCTTCTGAAGATGTGATAATGTCTGTGAAAACATTATTTATGGGGCACCTGGGTGGCTCAGTGGCTCAGGTCACGATCCCAGGATCCTGGGATCAAGCCCCACATCGGGCTCTCTGCTCTGTGGGGAGCCTGCTTCCTCCTCTCTCTCTGCCTGCTCTCTGCCTACTTGTGATCTCTGTCTGTCAAATAAATAAATAAAATATTTTTTAAAAACCCATTATTTATAAACTCTAAGAGCTACTTATTAAAAGTATATATTTGCATCCCCTTAAAATGAAATATTTGCATATAAATCTAACAAGATGTGGATGGGATATTATGAGGAAAACAGCAAAACTCGGATGAACAAAGTTAAAGAAGAACTAAATAGAGAGATACTCCATGTTCATGGATAGGAAGACTCAATATTGTCAAGATGTCAGTTCTTCTTCCCAACTCGAGCTATGGATTTAACACAATCCTAAGGAAAGTCGCAGCAAGTTATTTTATGGACAGAGACAAAATGATTCTAAAGTCTATATGGAGAGACAAAAGACCTTGAACAGCCAAAACAATTTTGAAGAGCAAAGTTGGAGTACTTCAAGACTTACCATAAAGTTCCAACAATCAAGAGAGTGCAGTGTTGGCAATAGAATATGCAAATAAATCAGTGCAACAGAACAGCATCCTTAGATCTCCATATGCCTTGAGAAACAGGATATTGTACCCATGTTATCAGTGAGAAATCTGGGGCTCAGAGAGGTTGTGTGGGTTGCCCAGGGTCACACTGGCATTATCTATGTGAATTAGAACCCATGTCTTCTGACTTCAACTCCATTGCTCTCTTAAGCTGCACCATAGCTGGCTAGGTAGGGGTCCTCTAAAGGAGGCAGGTATGGATTCTCTCAGTTGATAAGTGAAGCTTTGCATCATCTTTTTAAAAGGAAGGACAGGTGGGCCTAAGGAACACAGTGAAACATGAAGAAAACAGTTATCTCTGACCTTTCCTAGATTTAACCCTGACTTTTGGCTGTTATAGAGTGAATTTCCATATCATTTTGCTAAGAGGTAAATCCAAGATATGAGACACTGAGGAGCCTTCCAGGAGGGACACAGTTTGCTGTTTGCCATTTATCATCATTCCATTCGTTACATACATTAGAGAAACTTATGATGTGGAGAATGATGAGCCCTTCCTTCCTGAGAAAGCCAGCCAGTAGTGCTGGTGATGGAAATCAGGAGGAGGTTAAGAAGAATTGACATTTTACAATGTGATTGTATTACACAATTTAAAAATTAATAAAAGTCCTAGAACATGACCGCATGTAGATATTACCAACTGAATGTCCTTGGGAAATGAGGAATAACCATCCAGGCCCCTGGTTACTTCATTTGCATTATCCCCCTCCCACACACCTCAACTTGGCCTTCCCTTTCTGAGTCTCTAACACATGGCTGCCCTGAAATTTGGGGTCTCCTGGCACAGAGTTTGGGACCAATACATTGCAGATAAGCTTTCTCCCCTGTAGGCTGGTGGCCTCACCAGCATCTTGGTCCTACGCTGATTCAGTCACTGGCTAATTCACCCAAATGTAAATGGGCTGTGGGAGCTCTTCTCTTCTGGACGCGTTCCTCAGAGAACCCACAGTGCCCAGCACTGTGTATCCTAACTTCCTTTTTGCAAGCCCTCACTGCTTATATTCTGAACACAAGATATGGGGCCTTCAGTGAATGCATCTAGAGACTTCCATGTGTCAGACACGGAAGTGCTAATATCCCTAATAAATGCATGGAATGGGGGTCTCGCCCAGCCTCTGGGAGGTCTGACTAGAGAGGGGCCGGCCCTTGTTGTGAGCTTTCCCGGGGTCCAGGACCTAGGGCTCTAGCCTTGCTTACACAGGGACCCCATGACTGTATCCCATTTGGGCAATGTGAAAGGAAGGGGATTTGTTCCCTGTGCCTGTTACTCTGCGTTGCGTGGAGGGAAATGGGGCTTTTGTGAGGTCTAAGGGAAACTACTGGCCCATTGTCTAAGCCAGCTTTCCACAGAACTCTACCCGTGCTCATGAGGACGGGAAGAGGCTGGGAAAGACCGGATGTAATCCCAGTCAGGGCTGAAAACACTATTCATTCCAGAAACACTCTATTAAGCATCAACAATGGTGCAGAGAGGAAGGAGGGTGCAGGCAGGAGAAGGCTGGAGAGGTGGTGGGGGGAGTGAGGAAGGGAAGGGGGCTGCAAAGGAAGAGGGGAGGCTCATCATGTCCTGGGGCCTGGGGAAGGATCCAGAGCATTGCAAGCCACATTTCTCCTCAGGAGACCCATGCCAGGAGACCCTGGCAGGCTCAGTGGTATTCTTAAGGGAATTGATAGGGAGACGAAAGGGAGGGTGTGCCCATCAGGGAGGTGATAGTCCCCTTCCCTCCTCTGGGCTGCTCAGGCTATGGGAAGCATTTGAGCTCCATGGTGGGTGCTGTCCCATCAGGACAGTACAAATGAGGCAGTGGGGCTGAAAGAAGAGCTGAGGGAACCCAGAATGTGGGGGACAGAGAAAACTCAGAAGGTCCTATCTCTTCATCATCCAAAGGGCTGCCATGGAGAAAGAAGAACAGTTTCAGGGGCACAACAAGGGCCAAAGAAAGGAAATCCCAAGGAGCCAGGCTTCTGACAGTTGGAGCAATCGACAAGAAAACAGCGAGCCTGGAAAAGTAGTGAGTGGCTCATCTTCGGTGGAATGTAAGCAGACACTGTATGATCAGCTGATGAGGATGCTGTATCAGAAGCTCAGGCTTAGGGTAGAGGAGAGTACCAAGCTTCTGGAGCTTTTGAAACCTTGAGAGGTTCTGAACAGAGAGTAATGTCCAGATTTGGAGCCCATTCCCCAGTGTATTTGGATATGTGATGTAAGTGAAATCTGGACAAGTTTATCATGTTCAAGCTGGAAGACACGGAACAGAGCTCCAGATCCTGATGCCCCTGTGCATGATCTTTTCTCAGTTCAGAAGGAAGAGTGCTGCAGGATCATTTTTCCTGAAGCCTGTTTTTTTGGCCAGAAAACCAAGAAAGAGAGTTGAGTGGTACCAGCCTCTCAAGGAATCCTCTGCTCCAGCCTAACAGGGAAATGGAGGGCCAAGTTGATGAAGGACTCTCCCTTGAGCTTCCGCCTTAAGGAGGAGGAGGTGACTTCCAGGTCCCCCACCCCCATTGCCAAGTGTTAGATGAGGAGCCACTCAGGGTAAAGCCTCAGTCCAGAAGGGCCAAGAATGATCAGCCACCTTATCCATCATCCATCAGGGGCACTAGGCAGAGACACATCCAGGCTGATGCCACATGCTGATGGCAGAGCCAGGCCTAGGCCCCAGGTCTCCTCTGTAGTTGAGAGTGTTGTCCTCTGCCTGTCACCCCCAGGCTTTGATGTCGAATTTATCCAGTTCCTACAGGGCAAAGCCCTGGAAGCTGCAGGAGGGTCACAGCTTCTACCCTGGGAAGTTTCCCTCCCCCCCCCGCCCTCCCTCCCTACTGTGAAGGGCAGATTAGATGCTCACAGCCAGAGCAGGGACTGGACCCTATGGCCACCAGACCTGCTTGCCTCCGGTTGTGAAAACCCAGCAGCATTCCTTGCAGGCCAGCAAGGTAGCTTTGCCTGGGACTTCAAATCCCTCTGGAGATATTTCTGCACAAAGACCTGCATTGCAAGAGTTTTACAAGGCCCAGGGAGGACATTTGGGACACTGAAACTATTTGAGGTTTCAGGAAATTCTGGATGCCAGGAGCCCATCAATGCTATTGATTGGGAAACACAAATAGAAATCTTCCCGGGGCTCTCTCAAGACACCTTGGTGGTGAGAGGGAGGCCCTAAGGGCACGAGTGACAGGTAGGTCAGTATGGACTTTCCCTGACAAGGAGAAATGGAGGGGCAAGAGGTCCATTCTTGGGGGCAGGAAATATCCATGGAGTTCGAGGGCAGCGCTGGAGGAGACTTTGGGGATCACCCCATTTACCCCCCACAGCAGCACAGTTCAGGGAGGCCAGAACCGTGATCTCATAGCTAAGAGGGAGCCATTCCCTGGCAGGCTCCTCTTGAGGTCGGCCGTTGGCAGTCCATTTCTTCCATCACTCCTTGCGTCCCTTTGACCCTCTGTGCAGTTAACAGCAGTCACGTGGTGCAACAGGACAGGGCTAGTCCTGGACAGATGGCAGGTCGAGAGCAGTTCCGAATCAGTCCTTCAGTGCAGGGTGAAACAGTGAAAGCAGACCATGACCAAGGCCTGCAATGAGTGGCGGCTCTGTGCGGAGGTGAGGTGGGACAGTCTTGGTGGCTTGAGTCATCTTTGAGGGCTTTTTGGCCCCTGGACAGTATCCTTGTTGTTTGACACTCCACCTGGGCTTCTCTGTGTGCATTCATGTCTGGCCTGGAGAATCCAGGTCTGACCCCCTGGGTCAGGGGCCAGGCTTCTGCCTGCTGCCTATAGCTATTGAACCCAGGCCTGATCCACACAGCTGTGCCCATGGGTCAGGGCTGTGCCTTGCCACTGCCAGGCACCATGCAAGGTGCCCGCGGAGGGGAGTGGTGTCACAGAAGCTACAGGACGCTGGGCCAGGAAATCACAGAGAAGATGACACAGAACCCAGGCCCTACAAAGCTGAGGTGCAAGTGGGGGTGGGCTACATATTCAGGGGCAGGAGGAAAGCAAAGTTAGGCAGGCTTCCTGGAAGGGGAGAGACGAACCATGGCTGGAGGAGTTTGGTTGTGGGTGGGCAGTTAGGGTGGGGTGAGGACAGAGTCAATCCGGGGGGCCTGGGTGGTGAGGCCTGTGTGGGGAGGCTGCAGTAGGCCAGGCTGGCTCTCCAGAGAAGGATGGGGAGGCCTGTGAGTCGGGGTGGGGTGCGCAGTGAAAAGGCATGAGGCCACATGAGGGGAGAGCCACGGCGTGGGCCAGAGTAGACCCAGCCTGGTGGTGCTGAGGACGGGGGACCCCTGGAGGATGTCAGTAAAGAGGGTCAGCGGCTGGGAGCAGGTGGGCTTTGGAGCAGCCCCAAAGTGTGCTCTGGGCAGTCTCTGGGGGGTCCCTGGGGAACTCAATGACCCCAGCCTGGTCCAGGATGTGTCCAGGAGAATGTGCGGAGCCTGCCTGGCTAGCCCTGTCTCTCCCCTGTCTGACGGGGGAGGCCCCTCATGCAACACATCCCCTGAACCCTGGCTGTAGCCATCCCCCCAACTGGGGGCACTGGGTTCTCTACTGCTACCAGTGCATGCAGAGGCCCTGGCGGCAGTCCGCAGTGCCAGTGACTTCAGAGAGGTACCGTGCCACCGATCGATCCAGGATGAGGGCCCAGGAAGGCCTGGAAGGGGAGGCAGACGGCAGCACGTTCCTCTGGTGAACGAGCTTGGGCCACCGTCCATCGCTGGCCTTCGTGGGGACTGCAGACAGTCCTGCGTGGGCATGCGGGCTCTCCTCCCGGCGCTTCTCCCGGGTGATTGATGTCCCTTGGGACCTGCACCCCTCAGAAGGAAGAGGCCGTCTTGCTTTGTGCCCATGAGAAGCGGGGGCGGTGGGCTTGTCATGTGCGGTTCTTTCCCATGTCCCACGGACACCAACTCATGGGCATGTCCGAGTGGCTGGGGGCCAACAGAGTTCATCTCCATCAGAACTCGTGGTGCCAGAGGGCTGGGAAATGCCAGGCTCCTCAGTTTTCACCGTTCTTTGACTCTCCTCACACAAGTGCAAATAGGTAAAGTACTGATTGGCCTTGGGGGCTCCCGTCCGGGCCTGTACTGTCAGTGGTGGGTGCTGATTTCAGTGATGTCCTTGGACCACTGCATCCCCATCTTGTTCCCCTTTCTCTCCCTGTGCCTGCTGTGTGTGTGTGTGTGTGTGTGTGTGTGTGTCTTTGCTGCTGGACTAGGTAGAAGAGTGTGTCCCATGTTGTCATCAGGGAGGAATCGGAGTCAGGAGGAGGGGAGGGCCCGAGAACCAGCTCAGCAGTAGGTCTGGTTAAATACCACCCCCCTCCCCCGGCTGCCCACGGGACGCCTGTTGGTCCGGGAGCAGGTGGAGCAGCCCGCAGTCAGGCCTCAGCCAGAGGCAGCCTCAGAAGCCTGCTTTGCCTCTGCCTGCTCACGTGATCTGGTCAGTGTGGCTGGTGCCTACAGATGTTTGATACCAAAGAGATCTGGAGATCCCTGGCCAGGGCTGGTGACTCCCAGTTTTCCTCTTGGTTCTCTGCCTGGGGCATATTCTCAGGGAGCGGAGGGCGCACGTGGATCTGAGAGGGTGTTGGGCCATCTTAAAGGAGGAGGGAATACAGTTATCAGAATGGGGAATGGAGATCAGATGGAGATCAAAAGGCAAAGAAGGTGGAAGAAGGAATTTGGCAAAATAAAGATTGTGAGTGTTTGTGGGATTTTTGTACCTCAGACGAAGGCTTTTAGTCTCCCCCTTTCCTTGTTCCTGTGTTAGTCTCACCTGTGCGCGGCTTCTCCCTTGTTGGAGAATGGCTCAGTCCTTGCAGGCTCAAGTCCCCCGCCTGTCATGGAGCCGCGTGGAGACGGGAAGTTGTGCCCCGGGGGGGGAGGCCAAGGTGGGGAGCACACAGGATGGGTGGTGGCTGTGCAGGGGTGGTGGGAGGGTACATGCAGGGTCCTGTGTGCCCAGCCCTTCATGAGAACAGTCTCCCATGGGCAGGGCCCAGCACAGAGCTTCCCCCTTCAGGTAGACAAGGATACTGCTGAAACCCTTCCAGTGTCAAGAATGAGCCCAGCAGCCTCAGACATTGGGAAGACTGGCAGCATCTCGTCTGGGAGGGTCGCGGGACAGACCCTACTGTCATCCTGCCTAGGTTCTGAGGAACTACCCCCAACCTCGCCCCCTTGGGAATACTCCATGGGTAGTGGAGGGTCTGCTTGCTGACCCCCTCCCAAGGGTGTGGATGTAAGGAGAGACTCATCCTAAGTTCTTGGGGGCCTCCCCACAGAGGACATGAGACAGTAGATGGGAGAGGAACCCACTGCCTAGCGCCATCATGGGGAGAGGAGCAGGGTGTCGACGAGGGCGGTACTGGGAGCGCTGGGTTTGCGGTGTGGCCCATGAGCCGGTGACGAATGCCTTCACTGCCAGCTTGTATTCTGCTTGAGCTCCAGGGCACCCAGAAAAGCCCAGCCCTGCTTTCTGGGCCTCAGCTTGGGTCTGGGGGTGAGGTGAGGGGGAGCCACTCGGCTGTTTGGGCTCCTTCTCCTTGGCCTTGCCCCTTGCTTCAGACGGGACAGGGCCACACAGAGTCCGACTGGTCCTCAGCAGGAGTCCGTGGGAGCAGCATTTAGTGAGCTCTTACAGAGGCTGTGGCCGTGCCCCAGGCCCCTCCATGTACAGTGTGTGGGGGGAGAAGGAGGCTGCAGCCAGTGGCCTCTCTGTGATGGGACCGGAGGGTAGCTGGGGGTTGAAGTCTGGCTTCTCCACCAGCTGAGGCTGCCAGGGCTGGGTGGAGCCAAAGCCTGTCCTTCAGAGTGGTCTTATGGTGGGAGTCTGGCGACAGGCACCATCCCACTGGGTGTAGCTAAGGACGCCACACCCCACACCAGGACCAAACCGCAGCTGCGGTTTGAGGACCTACTCCAGCTCATCGGAGGCTGCAACAAGGGCTTGGTGAATAGTGTCTCGCTGGCTCCCCACGAATGCTTCGTACAAGACGTGGGCGCTGGTATCCTCATTCGGGGGCTGGCTGGGTGGGAGATGCAGGGCTCTGAGTGACTCGCTCAAGGTCAGGCAGCCAGAGACCTGTGGGGCCAGGATGTACCTCTGGGCATGTGTGATCCAAGTCCAGTGTGACCAGGCCTCTGCAGGCAGCCAGCTCCAATGTGCTGTGCCACAGGACATGGCTAAGAGGTATAGGAGGTGCAGGACTGCCTACCTTAGGCTATGGATGTAAGCCCTGAGGCTCATCAGGGGCCTGGTGGGAGCACCTGGCAGCCCCGAGAGGTGGCTGAGGGGAGACGAATGAAGCGGCTGGTCATGAGGGTTTGGCGGGTCGAGCAAGGCAGCAAGCATGGCCGGAGATACTTACGGAGCAGCAGGGGTGGGGCACCCTCCCACCTGTGGTCTGAGGGCAAGGTGAGGGGCCCTGCTGGCAGAGAGGGCCACCAGCCGCTGCCAGCCAGCTCCACAGGGAGGGGCCAGGGTTGTACCCTGACCTCTGTGTCCCCAGCACTCTGAGCTCCCGTGGTGAAGGACCCAGTGGGTACCGTCTATGAAGGTCTGCCTTCTGGGAAGAACAGGGAGGAGAAGGGTGGCCAGGGGATCTGGAGGAGCAGAGGAACACTGTGCCTTGCATCCTAGAAAGGTGTGTTTGAAGGAGGCCCCAGCCTTATCTGCATCTCTATTTGCCAAGCTCCCAGCAGGGGCCTGAGTATTTATTTGTTGGAGAAAACCTTACAGCTTGATTCCCTGGTATCTTACCCTTGTGCTATGGACTGACTCATCCCCCCACCTCACCCCTGCAAAAAAAAAAAAAAAAAAGTTGTGTTGAAGTCCTAACTCCCAGCATCTCACAATGTGAACTTATTTGGAAATAGGGTCACTGTGGGTATAGATACTTAAGATGAAGTCATACTGAAGTGGGATGGGCCCCTAATCGAACTTGACGGGTGACTTTGCAAGATAGCTGCGTGAAGACGGACACACCGGGACAATGACAGGTGCTATGAAAGCAGAGATTGCAATGTTGCACCTGTAGGCCCGGGAGTGCCAAAGGTCGCCGCTAAACCACCAGACGCCAGGAAGGATTCTCCCCTCTGGATCACAGAGGGAGCATGGCTGTGTTGGACTTTTAGCTTCCAGAACGGAGATAATACATGTCTGTTGTTTCAAGCCTCCCGGGTTGTGGTGCTTTGTGGCAGCCTTGGGAAGATAGCACATCTCCTGAGAGAGTTGCTCTTTGCTCTCTTGCTGTGTTTCTTAGAAACCACTTTAAGAACCAGGAGCCAGGAGTGACCCTCTGAGGCCTGAGAGGACAGAGGTGGTTTTGAGTGGTGTACCAAGTCTGAGGCCAGACTGGGCAGAGACGGCAGCCCTTCTGATACTTACCTCCAGCCCGTTCCAGCTGCCTAGCCGAATAGCCCATGTTCTGTCCCCATGCTCCGGTCAGCTGCCCTGTGACCCCTGGTAGAGCCCTCGGAGGGATGCAAACCAGAACCAGAGTCCTGAGCCTTGTGCATATTCTCAGGCTGTACCCCGTGTCGGCCGAGTGCAGATGGGGAGCTGTCCCAACTCCTTGAGGCACATTGCTGTGCGGTGACCCATCCATGCTGTGGCTTCCTTCTGTTTACAGTAATTAATTGCACTTTGGAAAATAAAAGAAACAGAAAGAGAAGGGGGGGCGGCTACTGCACTGATCTGTGCATTTCTTAAAAGAGCAGATTTCACAGTTTGTATTTATCATTCAGATGCCTGTTCTGACTCAGTCAGTCCGTCAGTCAGCAGATGGGCTGGAGTGGTTCATCTGTTTACTCGGGCTTGCTTCTCTTCCTCGCCGGCCACTTCGACGCATCGATCAGTGGAGACTTCTCTAATACTAGCTTCTCTTACCTAACAGTTCACGCTTGGCCAAGATGGTAAATGAGTGTTAGCCCGATGCGTGTAGCTAAGACCAGGCGCATCTCTCCGGGCATGGTTCTGGGTGGCTCATGGATGCCTCTGCCCGTGGAGATCAGGCTCTGGGGCTCACATGTGACTTGCTTGGCGTGTCTGCTGTGGCACTGGGACTGGAACCCAGGACTCCAGAGTTGGCTGAACGTTTTGCTTGGTGGGGCTGTATCGCTTTTGAAGCATTTGCATTGGCTGCCGACGGTTGAGATGGGGGCTTCTGCGGAGACATCTGTGTGGTCCCCATGTGCGGACCACAGGTAGGTTGCTGAGAATGGAAAGGAATTCTCAGCTGCAAAAGGCCCTGCAGAGAGGGAGTCCCTGGGGCATGGCAGGTGCTGTGAAGAGACTAAGGGGGAACAGGGAATCACAGCTCAATGCCTCTGAGGCTTCTGTCCTGGGCTCCAGGGAAGGGCGGCAGAAAGACTGGGCACATGGGATGCGATGTGCAAGGCTTCCTTGGAAGACTTTCTTGCTTTAGCCTTTTGTAGCTGTGCTGGGCGCAGGCTGGTTCTGCCAGAACTGGGGCCGTGAGACTGGTGGATGCCCTCAACAATTCACATTCAACCAGTTCATCCCAAACCCAGAGCTGACAAAGCCTCTCTCTCCTCTGGTCCAAGAAGGCAGCTTGAGGCCGATTCCAGAGGAGTAGGGACAAGATCGCAGAGTGGCTGTCCTGCACTGGCAGCAGGAAGTATGCATGGGGTGAGAAGTTGAGGTTAGAAGCTATTGGTTCTGGGAGCCTGTGTCAAGGGCTGAGAGTCCAGAGGGAAGCCATGAGGGCATCATACAGTGTGATCCATGAAGACAGGACACAGCCTTGAAGAAGGTCAGGCAGGGAGGCTGGGCTGAGTTCTCTGCAGGCAGGCTGCTGTGTTGCATGGGGCAGGGCCAGGAGTGGAAGGCCGCAGGGGAGCTGGGTCATGGCTGGTGAGTGTGGGCTCCAGGTGAGGCTTAGGCTGCCCTGCTGAGTCCAGGTCTCGAGGGCAGCATGGGCATCTCTGGAAAGGCAGAGGGCCTCGCTGTGGTCAGATGTGCCCAGCACATTCTGGTCCCCAGCACACACTAGATGTGGGAGTGGGGGAGAACTCTGTCTTAGGACAGGTGTGTGTGTTCGTGTATGTGTGTGTGTGTGAGTGTGTGTGTGTGTAGGGGTGGTGATCGGGGGGATGGGAAGGAAGGAGGGAGTGCCCACTGAGCGCCAGCCTCCAGTACCCCTGTCATTTTAGTCTGTGCTCACAACTGTCTCTGGGATTCCCCCCTTCTGCATTCACTGAGGCTATAAATGCAGATTTATCTGAACGGGGGTTTGGTTAATTTCTGTTCCCTTGCTTGCCTGCAAGCTCCCTGAGGGGTGGGATGTGTGTCTACCCTCTGTTCCGTCTCTGATGCCTGCGCGGGGCTCACTCTGCTTTCAGGAATTGCTCACTGAATGGACCCCAGAGCTACTTGATACCAACCCATCTCAGGCCTCTCCCACCCATCCTAAGCCCTTGTGAAGGCTCTGGGAGGGACCTGGGCAGCGAGGATCCCCTCAGCAACTTGCATGTATGTAACCACAGCTTGCTTCTTGTGGGGGCACCCGGTGTGGTTTCTGGCCTGCCCGAGTTCCGGGGGGGCCCCAAAGAGCGGCATACGGCAATGACTGTGTGGCTGTTGCTGGTTCTTCTGTGCTCCGCAGGTCCACGGTCTCGCCTTATCCAACACACACGAGGCCCTGCTCTGAGAAGGCCCGGAAGCCCTGATTCCATCTGTATATGTTGTCTTACATTGTTACCACCACGGAAGGATGTTGTAAATATATTCAGCCAAATGTCTGATTAATGTCTCTCCAGAAAGAATGGCAGAGCTGTAAGGAGAGGGTTTATTTATCTCTCTCTCACCATGATGGGTATCTAATTCTTCCCAAATGTCAGTACATCCCAAGGTGCCCATCCAGAGAGGGCCACCAGGCGGTGGCTGCCTCTTCCTCCACTCAGAGGTCTCTGACCCAGCCACCCACCTGGACCTCCAGGCCCCAGGCCCCAGAGTAGGGGGGGTTTCCATATCACCCAGAGGGTTTCCATATCAAAGCCACTGCAAGGAAGTTGTTCCCTGGGAGCATGGGGTCTCTCCGCCAGGCTTTTCTTGTGCCTGAGTCCTCAGGTTCTTGCCAGCCTAGCCAGCGCTCCCCAGAGGGCCCCTTCTGTCTCCCCTCATGGCCTCCCCTCCGCTCTTGCTCGGGTTTTCCTCGCCCTCTCATATGTTTGGGGGTAGATGTCTCCCACTTCATTCCCATCAGCCTGTTTCTGCCACTGCCCTTGCTGCCCTGGGGAGTCGCTCTGAGATCTCTGTCCCAAGAGCCAGGTGGAGTTCTCCATCCTTCTCCCCTCCCCACTGCTCAACATCATCCCAGAGGGCACAACGTCTCCCTTTGCCTCCACATGGCCTGCATCTTCCATCCTTCCTGTCGGGATGGGCCCACTCGTTCCCCACATGGAAGAACCCCATCCGTTCCCTTGGATTTCTGTCTCCTTCACATGGGCTCGCCCAGAATAGGATGCCCTGTGTGACTTTGCTTCTTGTCCCTCCCCAAACTAGACCGAATGTTTCCAGGGCACCCACCCCTCGGACTGGCTACTGTATCCTCAGCATGTTACTCTTTGGTATGGCAAGGAAGAAGGTAGATGAGATATTATTAGATATTTAATACTGTTGAGTCTTACAGATGTCTTCTGGGTGTCTTACAGATAGCACCATTAGGGTTTTTGCATAGCTAAGGAAACTGAAGCTTGGAGTGGTTAAGTATCCTTAACCACTGTCCTTAATCATAGTAACAACAACAACAACATATTTGCCTGCTTCATCCCCCCTCCCCTGCCCCCCAAGGCCTGTGTATTAGCTGGCTCTACACCATTCACAGTTGAGGAAGAAATGGGGGGGTGGTGCAGGGAGATGGAGGGAGAGAGAGAGGAGGGAGAGAATGGGGCACAGAGAAAGAGTGTGGTGGAAGTGGGACCTGGACCCAGGCTGCCCCCAGAAGCGCCCTCTTTCCCCTGATGTGCGTGCCCTTCCCAGCATTCCTCCCTCCCGTGGGCAGTGAGGACTCGCTCCCAGAGGGCAGAGGCCAGGCTGTGGGCGGAAGTTCCAGAGCTGCATCCCCCGTAGGCATCAGATCTGACAGCAACACATGCACCTCCAGCTGGCCGGTCCCCACGCCACTGTTCGAGAGCAGAAGTGATGGTAAATATTTAATTGTGCTTCCACCATAACTTTCTGCCAGAGCTCTCAATATGCTTTATAAATGCAAATGAGCGCTCTTTTCCTCTCCAGGGAGATGTAAACCTCCTCAAATCACTTTTATTCAGCCCCCACCAGAATGTAATGCCATAATCAGGAGCTCTCTGTGCCAGCAAAGAAACTGTCCTTAATCATATCGAGTGGATGGTTTACGGTTTTGTGGTCTTCTGTCTCCACAACCGGCAGGATGCGGAGAAATGGATCCCTCTTGCTGCAACTTCCGTCCAGTAGGGTGGATGGAAAACATTATTTAGGAACAGTTTCAATTATGGCCCTGGAGTAGGTGACTGTGAATATAATGAAGTCTTAGATTATATTAATGTGGTTAACCGGATGCACTAGTCCTTGGAAGGCTTAGAAATGAAGGCTACTTCTTATTTTTGTCTCTGGGCTCCATTTCCCTTGCTGCCTCTGTCTCTTTACCACTGCTCCAACTTGGTCCTGAGGTGAAAGTGGGTTGTGATACATTATTCTGGGTGTTTTTGTGGTTTCTCGGCTTTATGAGCAAAGCCCACCATCCGGACTCCAGAGCCCCGGTAGAGCCCCTGAAAGTTCATATGTGCCTGATGGGCGGCAATCTCGGGAGCTATGGCATCGGTGTGGGAGGCTGTGTGACCTCGCGGAAAGCCCCGCACCTTTCTGTGCCCAGGTCCCCAGCTCTGTCAGAGGGGTTCACTGGCTCCTGCTCCCAGGCCACCTGGTGGAGGCATTTTAATCATGGAGATGAATTTCTGCAGAGCCTCATGGAGTGTCTTCTGAGAAGCGTGTTATGTAAATTCGGTGTGTCATTATGATCATTATTAGTGCTGTGGAGTGGAGATGAGGGGGAGAGGGAGGGTTGCTCCAGGAAGGGCCCAGCCTCCCCAGCTGTCAGAAGAATCAGAGGAGAAAACAAACTGGTGGAGTCTGTTCCAGTGCTCGCCTTCCTTCAGATATGCGTGGGGTAGGACTCTTAACCCAAACCCAGACTCAAATGGGCAAAAAAATACAGCTTGCTGTATTTCCTTTACTCCCTTCAGTTTGCTTTTTAGAGCCTACCCTATTCCCCCTGGGGTGACAGAAGTGTGACCAAGGGTATAGGCGGGCTGTGTAGTACCAACTTGTGGAGGAAGCTGCCTCATTGGTCCTCTTAACTCCTATCCACACTGGCACCCATTAAGACACCCCACACCCCATCTGACCCTTGCTTATAGTTCATGCACATCATCTCTTAGTGGTTCTGGGTCCCTTTTGTTAGCCCTGATGGGACCTAAGGCTCCCTCTGCTCCGTCCAAGCCATGTCAACCTGGTGGGGTTGCTCGCTGCAACCTCCCATGCTGGCACACTCAGTGTGCAAGGCCCTGTCACCTCGACAGGCTCCCACGATCCCTTCTCTGGGGTGGGGCACTAGGACATGAGAGATAGTGAACCCGTTTCCTCAACACAGATCCTCATTCATCACTGCAATTTTCATTCCGTCTGCCCTGCCCATAGGGTGGCTTTCTTCTCTGGTTTGTGCCAGGAGTCCTTCTGTTTCCCAAGCGGCCCACAATTTTGTGACAGCATTCTGCATTCATGTCTCCCTTCTCCTGCCTGAAGCAGTGAACACAGAATAGGGGGGTTCAGGAGAAAACAGAAATAGAGGAGGGAAAGGCCAAAATGACATATGTATGGCTGTTTCCCCTTCCTCTGTTTGCTGAGCGCCTGTGCAGCTGGGCAGTTCCTTCGATACACGCCCTGGGGGGGGCGGGTCCCAGCCTAAACAGCACCACTGGGTGAATTTAAAAAGGTGCCTGTCTGGAACAACTGGATATCCATGTGACAAAAACAATTGTACACTTGATTTGCACCTCCCACCTTATGCAAGAAGAAACTCAAACTAGATCATGGACCTAGGTAGGACCTTTGGGACCTTGGATTAGGCAAAGATTTCTCAGTATGACACCAGACAAGTGAAAGAAAAAGTTGATAAAGTGGACCTCCTAAGCATTTAAAACTTCTGCTTTTTGAAACACACTGTTAAAAAAGGAAAGAAAAGACAAGCTGCAGAGCAGGAGAAAATATTTGCAAAGCACATATCTGATAAAGGACTGGCATCCAGAATGCACAAAGAGCTCTCCAAACTCTTTAATAAGAAATTTGAAACTTGCAAAATCTTGAACATACTGCACCAAATAGGACATGCAGATGGCAAGGAAGCATGTGAAAAGATGTGTAACATCACTCATCAGTAAGGGAAGGAAAAGCCACAATGAGCTACAAGCACGCACCTGTGAAGATGGCCCAGGTGAGAAGTGACTGAGCCCCCCAAGTTGGTGAGGACGTGGAGGAACTGGAACGTTCACGCACTCTCGTGAATGCCCCCAGACTCGGGGCAGCAGGTGCATGGGGAGACAAGCTGTAGTGTGTCCTCGCGGGGGAGTGCTACTCAGCAATAAATCAGAATGAACTGCTGATGCACACAGCACGATCAGTTATTTTAAAGATTTTATTTATTTGTCAGAGAGAGAGAACATGAGCATAGGCAGGGGGAGCAGCGAGCCCAACGCGGGGCTCGATCCCAGGATCCTGGGATCATGACCTGAGCCGAAGGAAGAGGCTTAACCAGCTGAGCCACCCTGTCATCCCTCATTGGTCTTTTGTTAAAAGAAGACTTAGTGACTTAGAGAGAGTGTGCGTGAGCACAGGGGGAGCGTGGGGGAGAGGAAGAGGGAGAGGGAATCTCCAGCAGACCTCCCACTGAGCAGAGAACCTGATGCGGGGCTCAGTCCCAGGACCCTGAGACCATGACCTGAGCCGAACGAAGGCAAGAGTCTGATGCTTATCCAAATGAGCCACCCAGGCGCCCACAATGTGATCAATCTTAAAATTATGCTAAGTGAGAAAAGCCAGATAAAATATAGTATATGCTCTATTTATATAAAATTTCAGAAAATCCCAGTTAATCAATCGATGGTGACAGAAGGCCAACTATTGCCTAGGGACAGTGATAGGGTGGGGCAGGGGCAGGAGGAAAGGAGGGTTTACAAAGGGACAAGGACATCTCTGCGAATGACGGATATATTTATTATCTTGAGGCCGGTGACAGCTTCATGTATAAATATATGTCAGAACGTATTCAGTTGTATGACTTAACCATGTGCAGTTTACTGTGCATCATTTCCACCTCAATAAAACTGCTGAGGGAAAAAAAAAAACAAAACCCAAAGAGGCTTTTGGCTTTGCTGATCAGGAGCTCATGGGTAGCTTTTGGGGAAGAGTTTCCATTGAGAGGTGGGGGCTGACAGCAGTCAGTAAGAGACTGAAGAGAAAAAAGAAAAAAGAGGGAGGTGCCTTGTGCTCAGGATGCTTTACTGCTCTCTCCCAGAAAGCTGTTCTCCTGAAGAACAAGTCTGTGGTCACCATGTGCCCGGAGATCTTGGTGTATGAGTTGTAGCTACTGTCACAGCTCCCTGGAGCTCAAGCTCCCTGGAGTTCACATCACAGCTGAGTCAAGGTGCTCTTTCCATGAATGGCGAAAGGGATCAATAACCAGGAAGCAGGTCACAGGGACTTGGGAGGTACATTTGTGTGAGACCCGGCTGAGTCTTGGGGGAAGGGGTGGCGTGGATTTGGGCCCAGGGGCAAAGGGACTTGCAGGGAGGCTGAGTCTTGGGAGAGTGGCTGGGGACAGGGGAGTTCATGGGACACCACCCATGGGTGTCAACATGGATGCCTGAAAGGGAGGCAGGGGACAAAGTGGGGGAGACGTGCAGGCCGACAGGTGAGGCTGGAGAGTGAACCCAGCAGGGAGGAAGAGGGCAGAAAGACGTGGCCCAGGGAGTTCAAGGAATGAATTAAATTTGGTTACTGGATTGACATGGCCATGGAAGAGCCTCTTTAAGAGGACCCTGGGAAGAAGCCATGGCTGGGGGTGAAGTTTCCGGACAGGTGGCTTCATCCTGTGCAGGCACCTTTCAGACTTCCAGGCTTCTAGGGAGAGAACAATGGATGCAGTGTCAGGACCCCTGAGATCTGAGCTGTGGCTTCCTGACAAAGCTCTTCCCCTCTTAGCCTAAGACTTCACAAAGGGGCTCAAGGCTCCTAACACTGACATTTGTAGTCATAAGTAACCTTGTTATCACCATAAGGGTGACCATCTAGCAATTCTCCTGACTCACCAGATTTTCTCTTTTGACCCACAGAAACTTTAATGGACACCAGGACAGCTACTGCAGAGCTGGGCTGGACGGCCAATCCTGCATCAGGGGTGAGTGTCATCCATCCATCCTTTAATCCTGCTGTGTAGTCCCGGGCCTGTAGGATGGCTGGGGGAGCAGAGTCTGGCTAGAGCTGGACCTTCGGAGGGGGATTGGGATAGAGGTGTGAATAGCTGTGTCCCCTGCCCATCTGCTTCAGGGGTCTCAGATCTGAGCTGCTCCCCAGTGTGGTGATACAGGCCATCTCCTGACACAGTCCCTCAAGGAGTTGGCCCCCAGGCAACTAGGACTGTACCTGTGTGGGGACAGGGGTAGTAGCTGCTGAGAGCTAGGCACTCAAGCTGGTGGTGTTGGCACAGATCAGAAATTTGTGATGTCCACAGGGTTGCCAAGACATAAGGGCATAAGGAAGAGCTGGAGGTCAGAAGGGCTGAGGCTTCCTTTCACCTGGAGCTTGCTTTAGAGAGTTGCTCTTGATTCACTTGTTCGGTGTTCATGTGCCTGGCCAGGCCTTGTTAGCTATAAGAATGGACGAGCTCTGAGGACCTCATGGCCTCCCATGGGTGTGTGGCTACCATGTTCATGGATAGGCTAAAGTATATCTTTTCTCTGTGGCAGTAGAGAGATCAGCAGGCAAGTATGGCCCAGAGCTGGGAGTGAGGAACTTAGGAGGGACCCATGAGGCTTTGCATAAAAGTTACATGCCCATTGGGGTTTACAGAATGTTTAGGGGGTTGATGGGTGATGAATGGGAAATCTGCAAAGATATTCCAAGTAGGAGCCATAGTTGAATAGGGTCATGAAAAGACATGAGAGAGGGGAATCTGTGTTTCTGGAATGTGGCAGGGTATGGACAGTGCCAAGGTGGGGTATGGGTTGGAATGGGGCATGGTGGTAGAAGACTGTGCCTGCCATGCTGAGGCTTCTGTGTCCATTCTGTCCTGCAGGTAATGGACAGATCCCGGGCGGGAGAATAACACGGCCACACCTTCTGATAGGATTTCAGGGAACAGTTGAGAGAAAGCATTTAAGAGCCTCTTCCAGCTGTCCTGTGTGGGTCAGAAGAGTGGGATGAAAACAGGATACTTAGAGGACCATTAGAGCAAAGCAAAGGCAGAAACACTGGCAGCATTTGGCCATGGATAGACAGCAGGGGGACAGAGCAGGAGACAGAGGAAGGGAGATAATGTTCAGAAGCCTGGCCTGAGTAACTGGCTCACTGCAGGGTTTAATCACCAAGGGAGAGGGTAGGGCAGTGAGTGGACTCTTCATCCCAAAGAGGTAGCCAAGTCAGCCGGGGTGGTGAAGCCCCTGTCTCCTCCCAAAAGGCCCATGCCTTTGGTGGCCTCCAGCCCAGAGCCTGTCTATATCCTGTGGCACACATCACAACAAGGCACAAACAGGCCTGTCATGAACCTGTGCTGTAGGGACAGTTCTCAATGACCACTAGGGGCCCAGCAGGCTGTGCACACTCCCTGGCTCTCACTCTCCCCCCAACAGCCCCAACAGTTACGGAATCCCCCCAACCATTAGGAGCAAGCATCCCGTCTTAGGGCAGGAAGACAAGGATTAGGATGGGTTGGTTGGTGGTTTCCAAGCTGGGCCCAGGGCAGGGGTCAATCCTGCCCACAGTGCCCAAGTCCCAGTTCTGTTGGGAGCACTGTGGGCTACTCGAGAATCTTTCCCACTTCTGGGAGGGACTATGCAAAGCCAATGAGGCAGCCACTTTTCAGGCTGCTGGATGTTAAGAACTTGCCACTCTTTTACAAATTACATTATTGTTTGAAGGCCTGTGTTTTCACAAGGCATTGACATGATTTATGGTTAATTTTCCCCTTGATTTTTGTACACACCACCTGTCTTCTTTAAACGTCGGCTCTCCTTTCCCAAGGAAGATTGTCCTTTAGGAAAACAATCAAAGTCAAGTGGTGCCCTTTAGAGACAGCAGCTGGCTGGGCTGCTCTGTTTTTGCTCTCCCACTGGTTAGCAGCCCAGTTCAGCCACCGTTCCCCAGGCTTTTCTCTCGAGAACATACAGCCAGGTAGTTCTTCTCTTTGTGCCCTGAGCAGCTTCAGAGCCTGGTTGGTTTCTAGAGAGTGCCGGGAGTGTCAGGCTGGCCCTTAGCTGGGTGAAGAGGGAGGACCAAGAACTATGCTTCCATCTCAAACCTTCTCTCCACCTCTCTCTGTCCTCATCCTAGATGGTTGCCCCCAATTCCCTGAACACTGCATGGCTCCCAAGCATGTGTCCCTAGCCCATCTTGCACTGGGTGCCCACAGGCAGGTCAGTTGAAGCTTGGCCCGAGCAGAATTCAGCCCCCTCTTCATCTCCCATGAAACATGTGGGCTCCATTTCACCAGGTTGTAAAGGCCAAACACTGGAGTGATTCTTTGTCATCTCCAGGCCCATCTGGAGGAACACCTTCGCAGCATCCCCAACCACGCTGTGTCCCAATCCCAGCTCCTCCGAGGGCCAGGGAGCTTTCCCCAGTAGCACTGTGCACAGTTGCAAATTTTGCATTTTTATATGTTAGTGTGGACTAATGTCTACCCCACATTTCTATTACCTCTTGGTTATCCCGTAACCTCTGAGGTTAGTTGGGATTCTGCCTTTCTGTTTACCATTGGAGATGGACACCTGGTTCATGACCTGACTTGGCTACTTGTTGATAGCTTCTGACCTGGACAAGTGGGTAGGTCATGGTGCCAGTCTCAGAGTTGGAGGACACAAGAGGGGCAGAAAGCTTGTGCAAGAAAGAGGCTGTGCTCAGCATGGGACCCGTGGAGTCTGCAGGGCCCCCACAACCCAGCTCTGCCAGCTCTTGACTCAACTCATGGGCAGTGGAATCAGAAGGCGGGCAGCACACGTCCATAGGGAGGGGAGCCCGGGGCATGCCTGCTCTCTCCCAGGGAGTGTCTGGAGCAGGGAGAGGTGACACAGCACTTTGTGAAGGGGAAGGAAGACCAAACACGGGAATGGAAGGAATGGGGCTGTGGACATGTTGACCTTTCAGGGAAAGGGACTCCTTTTCTGTGGCAGGACAGAGATAAGGGGCCTGCACAGAGAGATGCAACTGCTCAGGTTTGGTGACTGAAGCCATAAAACAGAAAACTCTTCCAATGATCTATCTTCTCACTGATGTTGGAGGATGGGTTCAGACAGTGAGGGTGGGGCGAGGGGTCTTGGGCAGCAGCGTTTAGGAGAGAGGGGCAGGTTTGAAGGAACTGCCGCCGTCGGAGGGCTGGAGAGAGGCAGGTGTGTTTAAGAGTGTGGCCACGCTGTGGCTGCAGGCCATGTGTTTGTGACGCCCGATCGGCAGGCCCCCGTCAGCTGCTGACTGTACAGGAGGAAGTGTGCTGGTGGGATCATCCTGAGGTATGGAGATGCAAGAACAGGGGGCCTGGAGGAGTAAGGAGCTGAGGACATCGGTCGGAGGTGGATAGTGTCTTACATCATGGCATCTACTCAGCAAGAAGAAGAGTGAAGCCGGGAGAGGACTGACCGCTGTGACAAAGTGCAGGGACCCAGATGGCAGTCTCATGAGCCTGGAGGAGGACCCCAGACTGTGGATTTGAGTCAAGGCTTGGATTGAAGAGATCAAGAGTACTTCTGGGTGGTCAAGAGATCCAGGGAGAGGGGCCAAGTTCAGGCATATGAGAAGTCAGGAGGCTGGATGGGTGACCCACATCTTCCAGGACCCACTGGGGTGGTGACGTCCCCAAAGTGGGCAGAGGTCTCAGAGCCTGTGTGCAG
This sequence comes from Mustela nigripes, assembly GCF_022355385.1. Classification (NCBI taxonomy): domain Eukaryota; kingdom Metazoa; phylum Chordata; class Mammalia; order Carnivora; family Mustelidae; genus Mustela; species Mustela nigripes. The sequence continues at coordinate 91,631,423 of NC_081558.1, forward strand.
CCAGGAGACTGTGCCTGCAGGCTTAAGACGGAGAAGGGTAGGCTGTTACTGTTCCGGTAGCTGGGGCATCCCCAGGGAACTGAATTAACTCTGACCTGAAGAAGCATCATTCTGCCAGGAGGCCCGACTGGCATTACAGTGAACCCTATGCACAGTGCATGGCCTGGGAGGTGGGCTCCCCATGGGACCCTTCCTTTTATGGGGCTTGCTGGGTGTCTTCCCTGCTGTGTTTGAGAACTGCCAGCTGTGGGAAGGAATTGGACTGCCCACCCACACAGAGCCCACAAATTGTTCTCGTTTATATTGCTGGAGAGTGGATCATAATATTCCATGTCAGAAACGGAAAGTATTCGTGCCCAAATGCAAAATGTTGCTCTCTGATCTAATTGCACCTTTAATTCATGGCCTTTAGGTTTAACCTGAATTGGAGGCCTCCTGGTGAGCAGAAGGAGAAAGTAACGTTTATAAAGTCACAAATGCCAGGGAGGAGCTCAGCTTCCAGCAAAGCGTATCCCGGCGACCCCTCCCTCGGGCTAGCTTCATTTATTTCTCCCATACCCTTGCTTCCAGAAGGTTCCATGACCTTCGCTGTTCAGGGCCTCTGGGCAATGGGAGAGTTCAGGGAGGCCCCCCAGTGAACACTTAGTGAGTAGTGGTCTTTATGGCTTCACGGTCCTCTCCCAGCTGTCTGCCGCCATTTCTGGATGCTGCCTGACCCTCCCTACTCTTTTTCTTCCCCACTCCCACACTCTTGGGTGTCAGCTCTGTTCTCGTCCCCTCAGGGAGCCCTCCTGGATGCTCCTGTCCACCAGGGCCCAGTAAGGTGTCCTCTTCTTAAAGCCCAGGGGGCTTGGTGCTGACTTCTGACATACTGTCCATCACTCTGTGAGCTAACCAGATGCTGACATATGATCTTCCCCATGGGCTGGAGGGTATAGCAGCTTTATCTCTGCACCTCTGGTGCCCAGCATCGGCTCAGCAGGGAGTAGGCTCCAGGGGACAGGCTCCAATAAATGTTCGTTGGCCCAATAATGAGGAGCATTCTGGATGCTTTTTGCATCGCCAACCCAGGGTCCTGAACTTAGAAGATGTTCAATTTAGGTTGATTGTAGCCTAAGAAAATGTTTGTTGTAGACCTCTCCACACCCAATTAGTTGTCAGTATCCGCTTACTTATTTTTAAGGATTTTATTTACTTATTTGTTAGAGAAAGAGAGAGCACAGGCAGGGGGAAAGGCAGGCAGAGGAAGAAGGAGAAGCAGACTTCTGCTGATCAGGGAGCTGGACGTGGGGCTTGATCCCAAGACCCTGGGATCATGACCTGAGCCAAAGGCAGTTGCTTAAGCCACTGAGACACCCAGGTGCCCTGGTCAGTATCTTTTTAGAGAGCTTACTTGGTGATGGAAATGGTGCCAGCTAAAGGAGACCAGGACATTTACCAGAAAGGGCCAGTTGCTCTCAGATGCTGGGGTGGGGGGTAGATTAGAAAAGCAAGCCCTGGTTGCTCTGACAGGGGGACTTATTCTGCTGCTTATTGGGAGTCCAGCCCCAGAGTTCTTTTACTTTCCAAGTTTCACCAGGGCTTGCCGGCCCTGTGTACCCGGTCGGTGGGTGGCCTCTGTCTGTGGGACATGCAGCGGGAGTGTAAACACCTATCAGAGTTATCTTCAAAGGCCATTCCATGGGTGTCTAGACTCCAACTCCATCTGCACTGCCTTGGGGAACCACCTTTGTGGCCCGTGACATATACTGTTCACTCCTTTAATTTCGGCAAATCTTTATCATGGTAAGTGGAATTTGATGGAAAAAGGAGGGAAAGAGGAGTCCACAGCCCTGCCCAGTGAACCTTCAGGATGAGCTCACTGACTGTGTGTGTCCCTGCATATATGCATCTGTATGTGCCTGTGTATGTGTGTCTGTCTATATGTGTGCGTGTGTATATATGTGCACTTACATATATGTGTTTGTGTGTGTATACATATGTGTATATGCTTGTGTGGATGTATATGTATATGCGTGTATATACAGTCATCTGCATGTGTATATATATGTGTGTGTGTCTGTGTGTGGTTGTATATTTGTGTGTGTGTGTGTGAAGTTAAATGAGTTGATTTCATTTCATGCCCCTGTTGTAGGCAGTAGGCAGGTCCGAGAGTTCTGAAAATATCTTAAATGACTGGAGGGTTATTGACTTAGTGGCAGAGCTTCCAGAGGGGGCCACTGTAGGGAACAGCACGCATTTGAGCACGCTAATTCAGTTAAGTCCTGACATTAGAGACACGTTTACGAGCGCAGGAACACGCGGGCTTTACTGCATGGCCATTCCTTGCTGGCCACCTGTGGACCCCCATGGACCCTTGGCTGTCCCCGGCTGCCTCTCACTCCACATCTGTCAGTCCTCCAGGCATGTCCGCTGGCTGCCCCTTATCATGGGAATAAGGAAAGCATGCTCAGGAGAGGAATCTGCTCTAATAACACCCCGTTCGTTCCAAGGCCACTCAAAATCAATTGAAATTTGTCTTTCTGATGGATGAGAAGCTCTGGAGGAGCCCTGAAGCCCCCAGGCCTTGGCATGAGATAAACTGGCTCCCATTCCAGCTGTGGGATCTTGGGCTGGGCGTTTGGACCTCGCCGCTGCAGGTTGCCCCTCTCCTCGGTCCGGCAAGCGCGGCACCTTTCTCCGAAGATGGAACAAGTCAGTAGAACATTTTCTCTTCGTAAACATTCATGAAGTGTTAGTGTAGTACTAAGCCTGTGGAGGGCTGGATTTTCTCTTTTCTTTATTTGATGACTCAATCATGTTAATGAAGACAGAAAAGCCTGAGCTAAATTAGGCAAGTCCAAGAGAAATTTAGCCCCGGGCAAAATGATTTTGTGAATGGCGCTTTATGGTGTTTGAATTTCAGGCCTTGCCTGGGGACAGGCGGGCAAAGGTGGTTGGGGTTGGTCATCCTTTCTCAGACTGGTACCACTGCCTGGGACCTGGGGGCCTTTGGCCTGGTCGCTGATTGCTGGAAGCCACACTCTTGTATTGGTCAGGGTTCTCCGGTGGCCAGTGACAGAAAAGCCCGACCAAGTCTTAAAGGAAGTGCCCTGGCTCGTGAAACTGGCTGGTATGAAGGCTGGTGTGGCTTCTTGTGTGGGCCCCAACCATGTTAATCCTCGCAACAGCCCCATTTTACAGATGAGGAAACTAAGGCACAGAATCAGCTATGAAATTGCTTCCAGGCACATGGATAGAAAGTGCCAGAGCAGACGTCTAACCTCCTTCAGGCTGCTTTCCTGCTGACAACCACACAGTACTATCTTTCCCAATGAAACGCTGCCCACTGTGGCGGCTCCAGAAGCCGGCTTCAGAAGGAACTCCCAGGTTGCGTTGCTATGGGCTCCTCGAATCCAGGCTCGGTATATAAATGGTTTTCTCTCACAGTGCGAGAGATGGATGGTATCTTTTTCTCGAGCTGTTACCAGGAATGGATATTGCTTTCTCCACCGAGAGAGGTCTGGCCTCCCAGGGAGCGGGCCTCTGACCTCCCCGCTCCCTCCCTCCGCTCCTCCCCTCCCCTGGCCTTCTCAGGTGACCTCAGAGATAAGTCAGAGCTCCCCACCCTGGGCCTCCCACCCACTCTTTATCTTTTTCTCTCCCTACCAAAAGGCCTGTAATTAGGAAACATTAGCAGGCTCCAAACAGCTTTCATACCTCAAACATCCTGTGTAATTGCACTCAGCAGTGCTCTTCCCTGGCTATTAATGTCACTTTTATGAAGCAATGAGGAACAAAACACCCCGAGGCACTTAAAACATTTTTTTATATAATATGCATCTTTTAGGAGTGGAAGTTTAAAATCACCTGCCTGACAGAGACATTGATAGACAAAGGCATGGGAGCCAGGGAGGTGGGGCCCTGGGAAGAGGAAGAGAGTCCGAGAGGAGCTGAGGCGCCCCATGCTGCCCTGGGCAGAGTGTGGTCGCTGGGGCTGGGTGGGTCCCCAGGGGAGGAGAGGTGGGTCCGATGAACAGCAAGCTTACCCTTCTGCCCAGCTTCATCAAGTGTGATCGCTCTCTCCTGGGGCTCCTGTGTGAGATCTTCTTCGTGGGCATGTGTGGGCCTCTAACAGAGGTGAATAGAAGGTTACAGACTAATTACGATAGTGGTTGCTGAAATACGTGGGGTATGACTGTGTACGTGTGTGGAGATCAGGTAGGAGGGCAGGAGGGAGAGAAATGAAGGGAGACATGCTTCTTAGAGCTTGTTGTTAAAGAACTTTGGGAGTTGTGGTGGGTCACCAGAACCTTCTCCATTGTGGAGGTAGGCTTAACCTTCATTTGCCCAGACAGACCCATGTCTTTCCTCATCTCTAAAACCTTCCCCAGAAAGGCAGTCACCCCACCACATCCCTCGTTCCAGCGCTAAAAGCCTCCTGCCACTGATAGGTGAGCCCAAGGACCAAAGGCCTGATGACAGATCCCCTCAGGTTGAAGGCAGGAGTGGCTCTCAAGGCTGTGGAAGGAAACGGGGCTCCTGACTCAGGTGCCAGGACAGAGCTGAGGCGGGGCAGAAGGGGCTCAGTGCCCTGAGAGCCCAACTCACAGCTCCCTCACACAGCCTGCCTTGGCAATGGAAAGAAATGGGGTAAGACAAAGCTTTAGAGGGAAGGTGAGGCAGAGTTGAGAGGTGTAGCCAAGATGGGTAGGAAGAAAATGGAAGAAGAAGGGAGGGTAAGAGTGGGCAGAAACAGGTGGGGACACTGAGTGTAGCTCAGGAGACAGGGTTCTGGCCTCAGTGGGAACAGAGCAACCCTCCCATGAGGCCTTTGGCTTTCCTTCCCCTTATGGCCGGAAGTACTAGAATACTTAGGCCCAAATCCCCCCGTATGGGAATTGCCCCTTCCCGCAGTTTTACTTCCCTAGTTTTAGTTACTCACAGCCAACAGCGGTCCCGAAGCAGAGGATCCTCCTTCTGATGTACCGTCAGAAGGTCAGTTGCAGCCTAACGCTAGGTCACAGTACCTGCATCGTTTCCCTGCCTCCATCTCATCCCGTAGACATTTAAGCATTTAGTGCCGTGCAGAAAGGCATTTTAAGAGAGAGACACCACATTCACATAACTTTCGTTACAGTAGATTGTTGTAATAGTTCTCTTTTATTATGAGTTCTTGTTGTTAATTTCCTACTGTGCCTGATTGAGAAATTCAACTAGGTACAGATGCACAGGAGAAACATACATAGGGCTGGGGACTGCTCGCAGTTTCAGGCCTCGTCCTGGGGGTGTTGGAAAAGGTTCCTACAGATAAGGGGAGGACTCCTGTACTTCTGGTAGTATCATAAAGGAGCAAGCCCAGCATTTGGAATCTAACGTCCTGGGTTTATTTCCATTTTCCTTTAAGTTCTTTAACTTCTCTGAGCCCCTTTTCTGCCCTGTTGCAGAGTGTAAGATCTTATTTATGCGGTGCTTGGCAGGATTAGAGAGTGTTTACCTTCTTTATAAACTCTGAGGCTCAGACAGGACCATTTGCCCTAGCTAGTACTAGTGGTTGCAGTGGCTCTCGTTGGAAGGGCGTAACTGGCCTGGGGTGTGGGGTGAGCTGGCAGAGGGAGGCCCTGGAGGCTCGAGATCAGCATTCCTGCACCGCTGTAGAGAGACTGCTTTTGGGCGGATACCGTCCCAGGGTGCACCTTGTTATTAATAACCGGGTTGCTGTTGTTCCTAATAGTGGGAACCATTGCTGCTACTCCTCACCCTTAATTAAGCACCAGCTGTATACCAGGCACTGAAAACAGCCAGTATGACCTCACTGAACTTTCACCAGGGCCATGCAAGCCAGATGGTGTTTCTCCCCATTTTACAGAGCGACCCTGGGACTCAGGGCAATTTTCCAGAGTCACAGGACTGTTTAGAGGTGTGGTTAAGACTGATTGATCGCAGGCTTGTCTGGTCACAAAGCTCACTCTTGTACATCTTTCCCTGAAGCCATTAAGGAAGGGATCTCAGAGTCCTATGTCATTGAGCAACTGGAGAACAGGAGTAAGGAGATGCCAAAGTTTCCCTGTTTTCTACAAAGGGAAAGGGTAGGTTTGGGAGAGCTGGGTGTTAGTGAGTAGGGTGCTCTTTAAGCAACCCATGAATTTTTTTATAAGCACAGATAGTTGGTGATGTGTGGATTAGGAGGAAGGGAGCAGCAGGTCCAGGAGGATCTGGAGGGGGACCAGGAAGGGCTGGCAGGTATCCAGAGGAGCACACAGGTAGCCCCTGGGGATGGCTGGCTCCAGGCCGTGATGGAGGGGCCTGTGGGTCAGTTTCCACCCCTGGGCCTCTGCGAATGTTCAGGAAGTGAAGACTCCTGAAAAGGGAGATATGTGACAGGATGGGTCCCATTGAGTTGCTCTGTCCTCTCCAGTGGCCTCAGCAGCAGTCTGTAGGACCAGCCCCTGCTCCATTGGAGGTGCTCTTCTGCTGATAGAATAGAGAGGGTTCTGGTCATGCCACATCCCCATCTCTTTGGACCCTGTCCCACTCACCACTCCGGTGGTGACAGGCCTGCCTGACACATTTCCCAGTGTCACAAAGGACAGCCAACATGAAAGATGTTGGACGGGGGAGCTCTGCCTTTAAGCCAGGATGGTCCTTGGCAATGGGCTACATTTACAAGTAGGTGTCAATAGCTCATTAGGCAGTGACAAGCCAGGGGTGACCCAGGTAGGTGGGGCCTTAGCGGGTGGGGCCTTGCATGTGGCTGGTCTCCTTTCCATTGGAAATGACCACAGGATGCAGAAGCAGGAGAGGCCAGACTGAGCGGGTGGGATTTGCAGTCATCTAATACAAGTCATAGAGGATGGCAGGCCCACGGTGTGTGGCACCGGCCTGAGCTCCCCTGCCATGATGGGCTCATTCTGGGAGCTGAGTTTAAAAGAAATATTGGAAACTCTAGAGCATGCCTTGAAGAGGGTGATCCTTAATCATGTTCTTCAAAGAATGTTTGTGGACCTGGGAACTTCAGCCCAAAGACAATCTGTAGCAAAGTGGAGGAGGTAAAGGAGTGAGATCGGAGTCCTCCCCAGGCTTCCCAGACTGACCACACTTGAGCAGCCACAGTCCCAGGAAAAGATGCCCTGATGTGGGTCACACACAGTGGCCACAAGCTCACCGTCAGGAGGGAGTATACAGAATGGAGGGCGTTGTGTCCTCTCCCTGGGCTAGATTTGATTTTAGTGCACTTGGAGAATGGGAATTCTCCACTCTGAGAATGGCTGGAAGCCAAGAACTTTAGGGAAGCCAACCTCTTCCTCCTGCTCTGGCCTCCTCTCTTGTCTCCAGGATGGCTCCAGCTGGCCATAGACAGCCTGGTCCTCATGCAGTCAAAACTCTCCACCCCCATGCAGTGAGGAGCCCGTGTCCCCAGCCCCTCTCCCAGTGTGGTGGCCCGGCTTCGGGCCGGCCTCCGCTACTGAGCAGAAATCCCTTGGAGCTGCAGTGACAAGTGCTCAGCTTCTCCCAGTGGTAACTGTGCTCCTCTCAGTGGAACCCAGATCTGGGCAGGGTGGGATTAGGCAGCTGGGGCCTGGGGCCCTGCAGCTCCCGCCCCTGCCTTGTTCGACAAGGCCTTGTTGGACACCAGTGAGGACCACATTCAATCGACAGCTTAAGATAATCACATGTGTGAGGCACTAGGATAATGACAGCTGAATACCCTGCCATGGTTGCCATAGTGACCAGCCAAGCACTGGTTCCCTCCTTTTTTTTCTTTCTTGTTTTCTGGGCCTCCTTGTTATGGGGCTGGCTGGTGGGGTGGGGGCTGAGTTTGGGAAATGGGAAAGAGGAGGAAAGGGGGAGGGGAGACCCAAGAGGGGCAGCCCATTATCCTCTTTTTAAATACCCCAGCTGGAGGTGTTTTAAATCCCAACAGAGACAGAGAGAAACAGTGTCTTAATCCCTAGCTCCCTGTGAATTATTTAAAGGGATCTTGTCAGAAGGATGAATTTGTCACTGTTGCAGTGTCAACAGCAGCAGCAGCTGTCATAATGGCTGAGGACCCCACTCCAGGCAGGGCCTGGTACGAGATGCTGCTGCCTGGTGGAAGTTACAGTGGCCCCGGGGGCTGTGGACCAGAACCCCCCTCCCGAGGCACAAGCCTGCAGTGTTTCTCCTGGCGTGCTGGCAGAGACCGGGGTGTGAAATGTGCCAGGATGCAAAGAGATGCATGCCATCTGGACCTTGGGCCCAGCCAGCCTCACCCTCCCTGAGTGGGGCTCCCAGAGCCCTGGGATCTCTGAGCAGCGAGAGCTGTGCACCCTGGCTGGGAATGGGCAGAGCCCACCGGTGCCCGTAAGACAGTTGGTAGGTGGGCATACCCAAGGGAGGGCAAACAGGTCCCACCTGGGCCACAGCCAGCACACCCAACCATACATGGACACACACACACACGCACACGCGCACACACACACCAAAGATGATACAGGGGGGCAAACAACCAGACAGACAAGGAAGAGTCATAGATCATACATACCATGAAGGAGAGCTGAGACTTTTTTTTTTCCCCCAGGTTTTATTTATTCATTTGAGAGAGAGACAGAGAGAGCACAAGCAGGGGGAGAGGCAGAGGGAGAGGGAGAAACAGATGCCCCACTGAGCTGGGAGCTGGACATGGGGCTCGATTCCAGGACCTGGAGATCATGACCTGAGCTGAAGGCAGATGCCCAGCCATCTGAGCCACCCCGAGAACCAAGACTTTGAAGGAAAAATAACAGACCTGTGCTCAGAGAGAGGCTAAGCATGTTTCTCTGGAGGGCTGGTACCCATAATAACTGACTTGCAGGGGTCCAGTATGCCATGAACTGTCATATTTAATCCTCATGCCCATCTCCTGAGGTAGGTCCTGTTAGAGCAGCGGAGGCTAAGAGAGGTTTAAGGACTTGCCCATGGTCACACAGCTGCATCTGGTCCGACTTCAGAATCTGGACTCTTAGCCAGGGGTCACATGACTTCTGGAGTGCAAGAGTTAGTCATGGTGACAGCAGTGCCACTTAATCCCAACCAAAATCTCCTTCCCAGCCATCAGGATGTGTTTCGCTCGGGGGCATCTCTCCTGCTTCCACCTCAAGACAGTATTTCTTGTATTTTTCCCTCTAGTCTTTTTTTTTTTTTTTTTAAATATTTTATTTATTTACTTGACAGACAGAGACCACAAATAGGCAGAGAGGCAGGCAGAGAGAGAGAGAAAGGGAAGCAGGCTCCCCACTGAGCAGAGAGCCCTCCTGGACTCTGGCAGGCAGATCCCAGGACGCTGGGATCCTGACCCAAGCTAAAGGCAGAGCCCTTAACCCACTGAGCCACCCAGGCACCACCCACCTTCTAGTCTTTCTTAAAAGGATTTTGTAGAGACTTTTAGAGATTGCACTGGGAAACAATGAGTATGTTTTTCATATTCTCATTGTTTCCATATCTGTGTCCCTTCTCCCCCTCCCTGTGCTTTTCTGCATCACAGAGTATGTAGTTGAGGGAACGCCTAGCCTCGTACCCCTGTAGGAGGAAAGCCCTTTAAAGCAGTCCCTGATAGCAGGTCCAGTTCTGGGGCACGCCACAGGGAGCCGTGGTAATGAGTGGGGGGCCCTTCCTGTCCTCCCAGCCCAGCACATCTGGGAGGGAAATGAAGGCTATTGGGAGGTGAGCTCTCTTGCAGCCCTCAGGGGGGCCATTGAGTAAATCGCTGCTTTGGTTGGTTGGTGTACTAAATGGTAGATCCCTCAGGGCTTGTAGGAATTTATGCCCCATGGACCACATTTTACATTTTAATTAGCCCTCTAGCTTGTCTAATATCCCAGCTCTTTGAAGCCTAGTGTCCTGTCTCTACCGGAGCCTTGGAGTCCAGGCTGATTGGGGGAGGGAGTGGTGGCTCTGGCCCAGCCCAGGAAATCTGCTTCTCCATGAGAATCGGGGGCCTCCTGTGGGCTCTGTGAAGTTGTGTGCTGTCCCAGCCTCAGTGGGCTTCTTGTTCAGAGAGGCAGCCATCTCTAACTGGGGTCTGAAAGTGGGTCTTTGGGTTTCCTCTGATTGGGCAGTGCCGGGGACGTTCCATATGGTTCCATGGGGCGTGTTGGCAGTGACAGTCTGCAGAATAACAGGTTCCTTCAAACAGCAGTTTGTGCCCAAATACAGACTGCCAGATGGGACCAAAGCCTGGGCGCCGTGTCCAACTTCCTCTCCCTGTGGTTTGAGCTGGTAGTGGACGATGCCTCCGGGGATTGCCTAGCTGAGAGGAGGGAACCTGTGCTGAGCCCTGCCCAGAGGACGCCCTGGAGATTCCAGGAGGGGCAGGAAAGGGGGCCCTGGTTGGCCCTCTGCGTCTGTGTGGAGGTGGAACTCAGCCCTCTCGGCCGGCCCTTCTGCTGACCAGAGACGGGATTATTTATTCAAGATGGAGGAGATGATTTCCACATCCCGATGCGTCAGCCAGAGGTGGATCCTGCGGTTGACATAGCAATGGGGCTGCTGCTGACACTAGTGGGAATGATAATGGGTCCTTACTGAATGGAAGCTCCGTTCAGGCCTGGAGCAGGATGGGTTACTCCCATGATCTCGGTCCTCTAGGCACCCATGGAGGTAAACGGTCTTCTGCAGATGAGGAAACTGAAACTCAGGAAGTCATTCATGGTTACAGAGCTGTAACTGACAGTCATCCGGCCACCGGCCTCTGGCAACCTGTCCTGCCTCTCCTCCTCCCTGCCCCTTGTCCTGTGCCATCTGGCAGTCACCCTGCTTCCAGGGTCTTTTGGCCCTGTGCTAGGCACACTTCTGCTCCAGAGAGTCCGTTCTTGTTCTAGCCTGGAATGTCCCTCCCTCGTGTGCCCTCCAGGCTGAGGGCTCTAGTGTGTCATTTAGATCTCTGCTTCAAAGAGGACCCCCTCCTTGAGGACCCCACTGCCAGCCATCCCTCTGTTCCCTTACCTGTTCCTTAAGAGTATGGGACAGTCTGATACTGTTCCTTTGTTGGCTGTTCATCTTTGTGGTTGCTCTGTTAGAGTATGAGGCCCCCAGGGCGGGGACTTTGCCTCTTGCTCACTGCTGGGTCTCCCTGACACCCAGGACACTGCTTGGGGATGTAGTAATTATGAAACCTTTTATTTAAAAAGTGGGTTTAAATGCACTGGGCTTTATACAAATCACAATAGCTAGGTTCTTGTTAGGCTAATAGAAGCCACAAAGCCAATTTCAATGATCTCTTCCTTCGCTGCAGTGTCCAGAGGAAGTGGCCTTCCTGGCCAGGTGCCACGGAAATGGGAAATGGCTTATTCAGGGCAGTTAATAGGATGCAGACGTGGTAGCCTCTGGGTATTCGGGAGGGACAGGGTCTACACAGGGTGTTGGGGCAGCAGTCCAGGTTGCTGGTAACTATCACAAATCTTTCAGCTCCGTGCTTGGAACTGTCTTCAGAGACATACAGGGGAATCAGCTAGATTCTCTTAACTTCATTCTGTAGTAGGTCTTCATTTTTGAGCAAGGAATATTCTTTCTTAGCTTGTTCATCCATCTGACTCATCAGATTTGGCTGCATATGACTTTTGCCTCTTTTTTAAAATCCAGATTCGCTCTTGGAGGTTAAAGAATGCGTTCGAGTTTCTGAAGGTTGTTCTAGAAGTCAGGGTAGATGGTCAGGTAGAATTCACGGCAGTGGTTTTGAAGGGGAACAGCATGTTTTACACACACACACACACACACACACACACACACACACAGAGCTAGCCTGCATATAGGGGATACACCGGCCACTCCTGAGCAACAGACCTACGACACCTGACTTCCAGAAAGCAGGTTTAACAACCGCTGATCTTGGAGGAACCTAAAGCTGTCTTTCTTGTACATCAAAGTCACAGTCTCAAAGCCTGAACAAGTACTTTCTGATGGATGTCATTGTTTTCTTTACTACGCTTATCTCAAGGATTCAAGGACGGGTGGTCCATTTGCATCAATAATAGTGCCCTTTCAAAGGCTATTAATATTCTGCTGGTTGTGCAAAGCTGCTTTGTTTCTTTTCCCAGGCGCAAGTTAGCCAGGTGTCACCTGCACTAAGTCCACAGAAAGGATTGGGGCTAAGGAGACAGAGAACTTAAGAAACAGACCAGGGCCTTGCTCATTCCTTCAATCTTAGAGTAATTATTGAAGGCTAGGTGCTGGGATTACAGAGAGGTCCCCAACACAGTGCAGCCTGCTAAGGGCCAGCCGTAGGGAAGGTGGATTTGTGTTTTAGAAAACTCACTGGGGCAGGGGAGTTAAAGAGAAGGACTGGCAGAGTGACTAGGAGGGGGAGGGACTTCAGCAGGGGGCGGGGGAGGGGGAAAGGGCCAACCCTGTGAATGAGCTCTGGAGGAGACAGGAGACTTGGGTTTGGCACCTCCACCCAAAGATGGGGAATGGAAGTGGAGAAGGCGGAGTCTAGAGTGCTTCCTGGATAGCTGGCATAGGGCCTGGCTGGTGGAGGGGCCAACTGTGTGCAGGAGCACTGCAGAGAGCATGGGGGAATGCGGAATATTCATCAGGAGGCATCCAGCAGCCAGCTGGGGTAGAGAGCCTGGGGTACCCGGCAGACCTGGAGGTCGGTGATGGGTGAGACCTGAGGTGGTTGCAGCCTTGGGTGTGGTCAGCAGCTCTCTGGGCATAAAGGGAAAGGAGAAGGGATTCCTGAGAAACCAGTGGATTTCAGGGATCCCAGACATTACTGAATAAAAACGCAGTTGTGTGATACCAGTGCTGCAAAGCTAAATGCATGGAGTTATTTTGCTTGTCGAAATCAACTAATAAATTAGTCAAAACATAATTCCCTGTCCTCAAGGAGCTCACAGCCTGGTAGGGGAATCCACAGTCGTACACGGAGCAATTAACAAATAGTTCAAAACAGTGTCTTATGAAATGCTAAATTGTGTGGAAAAGCTCAGTCATGCTGTGAGCATCCAGAAACATGGTAGCTGTGTATAAGCCAGGAAGGCGTCATAGAGGGCAGAGTACTTGAGCCCCTTCACGGGAGGGAGCCACACCGAGGGCTCGAAACTACCACCCACCAGCTGCCTGACTTCAGGCCAGCTATGGGATGTCCCTGGGCTTCAGTCTGCCCATCTGTCAACAAAAGGTTTTCATCAGCATGACCTACAGTGGTTTCCAGCCAGATCTGTTCCTCTCTGGTTCTGCATCTTGGAGGAATGGAGATGGCATAAGAGTGGGATAGAAGAAAGGTGTCAGGCCCATCAGAACCTCAACAACAGCAGCAAGAGGCAGGGATGGGCACTGTCTCTGGGCGCAGATGTGAGAGGATGTGGCCCTGGTTTGAACCCTTGCCATCTCTCGCCTGGTCTGTTGTCATTACTTTCTGACAAACAGCGAGTCAGGGCACAAGTCCAGGCATTAAGTAATGCCATCCCTAGTTCGTGGTCATGGGGATGTGAGGGAGAAGCCAAATAAGGAGAGTATTGTTCTGGGAGAAATGGCAAATTACAGTGACAAAGGGGGTGTGTTAGACACGGAGGGTGTTTTGGCCTGATACCTGCCTGATGCCAGGCTGGAAAATTGAGGGGTCCTTGAGTGGGCTCCTGGGCCCAAGGTTCTGATCTCATCTTTGGACCACGCTGGTGATTCTCCTTAGGCTCCCAGCATCAGTGATGGGGATTCCACTTCCCTGGCCACCTGTCCCCTCTCTGGTTGCCATCTTTGCCTCACCTCGGGCATCACTTGTTCATCCACAAGTAAAACTTGCTCAAGCAAATACTGGTCACTTGGGATATAGGGATGAAGGAGTGAGAAGGGCATCCCTGGCTCAGTGGCTTGGTCACACAGGGGTCTAAAGTTACAATGGGCATGCCTTTTGTGGTTGTCAAGGTGTCAGCTGGACCAGAAGAAAACAAAGAGTTTTATTTTAAGGTTTATTTATTCATCTTAGAGAGAAAGTGCACATGAGAGAGTGTGAGCAGGGGGAGGGGCAAAGAGAGAGGGAGAGAGAGAGAGAATCTCCAGCAGACTCTCCGCTGAGCGCAGAGCCTGCCTCTGAGATCAGGACTGGAGCTGAAATCAAGAGTCAGACACTTCACTGATGGAGACACCCAGGCGCCCCAAAGAGGACTTTAAAAAGCTACATTGAAGTATTAGTTACATGTCATAAAATTTACTCATTTGAATTGGACAGTTCAATAATTTTTAGTAAGTTTACGGAAGTGATATAGTTATCACCACAGTCCCATTTTAGAACATTTCCATCACCTCCACAGAAGATTGTTCATGCCCATTTGAAGCTACTGCCCATTCCCATCTCCAGTGCCAGGGAAATACTAATGCTTTTCTATCTATAGATTTGCCTTGTCTAGACAGTTCATATACATGGAATTGTGCAATATGTGGTCTCTTGAGTCAAGTTTCTTTCATATAGCACAACGATTTAGAGTTTATCCTTGTTACATCTATCAACACCTCATTCTTTTTTATAACTGGATAGTATTCCATTTTCTGGCCACGTTACATTTTATTTAGGTGTTTACTAGTTGATGGACATTAATAAGGGTCTTAGGTGCCATATTGGAATCTGGTGGAGAGCTCTAAGAATGGAGGACTAGAGTCAGAATGGTGTGCTTTATAAATCTTAGCCCACAAATAAAGATGCACAAGAACAATCCTGGACCTTGTTTTCTTTTAGTCAAATTATTGCAGACTCTCAGTAGTCCCTGTCCCACTGGTTGATGAGAATTTCAGTCTTGATTAATGGTTCTTCCTACAACGCTTGTGCAAAGCTCCCAGAGGTCCCACTCAGAGCAAATCGGAGAAGGCTGCTACACGGTCCATAGGCCCATGATCCGCTGAGGCCCAGCCACCTCCAGGTGTTCTGAGCAAGCATAAACTTCTAGAGATGATGGTAGCTGCGGGTAATAACTATTCATACCTATCCTTGTCTATATAAAAGAATCTGAGGCTTGATCCTAGAAGTGAATGGCTCGGTCAAAGGGTATATGCAAATAAAATTTTGATAAAGAAAACCAGAATTTTTACAGAGCCTCTACCAATTTGCCCTTCATCTAGTTAATAGATCGAGTGCTTAGTTTCCACACCTTCTCCAACACAGTGTGTTATCAAACTTCTATCTGACAGATTTAAAAAAAAAAAAAAAAGTATCACAATGTGGTTAATTTCCATTTTGGTTATATTGAATAATGTTCAGTATCTTATCATATGTTTATGAGTTCTCTTTTAGTGAGCAGTTTGTTAACATCCTTTGCTTATTTTTGTATTTTATTATTGATATATAGATTATCTTTATATATTAAGGGAAACTAATACCTTTCCCTAAATAGTTCCTTCCCAGCATGTTTCCTTTTTTTTTTCTTTTGATTTTACTTCTGGCCATTTTTTTTTTTTCTGCCATTAAAAGAAAAATTGTATGGAGTTGAATCGATCAATCTGTTCATTTGTGGCTTCTGAGTTTCATGTCATAATTACTGCACATAAATTGTCTCCATAGTTTCTTTTAGTATTTTTATGGTTTTGTTTCTAATGTTCAAACTTTGATTCACTAAGCATTTATCCTGAAGTAAGGAATGAGATATGGAGGCAAAGTTGTTTTTTCCCAGATGGCTACTCAGTTATCACAATGATTTCTTAAAATGATGTACCTCTTCCCTACTGATTTGAGTGGTGGCCAACATTTTAAATGTTGAGAGAAATTATTGATATGACTTCTCAAAGATTTCCTTAGCCACACTGTGACCGGTGGGCTTGTGAGTACCCTTTGCTCCAGATTCTTACCAAGACTTGATACTTTATCTAATTTTTGGCTGATAAAAAAAGTCATGGTACTTTGTTGTTGTTTTAATGGAAAAAGACAATTATAGAAAGGAACACAAGAAACATAGGTCAGATGCCTGGAAGGTGAGGCCGAGAAGCTGTCACTGAACAGAGACCTTTAGGACATCAGCTTTGGGACAGGCAGTGAGAGTGCCTCCCGGGGACCGGGGCTAGCCTAGACCTTGGCTGAAAGAATCTGGGTTCTACACATCTGTGGGATATCTCTGATATCCAGAGCTGGTAAGGCTCCTCTTTTTTAGAGAGCTGGAAAGCAGTGTGCCTGGGAACACAGTGTAGCTCAAAGTGTGGTTGGGGAGGTAGGACTGATGAGTGGAAGAGTGCTGAGGGAATGCATGACCTGTAGTCTTATCAAGGCCCTCTCTGGCCCCTCCCCAACACTTGCCCCATGAGAACCTAGAGATTCTACCCCAGGATACCTTTTCAGTTTCTACAGGTCTAGTTCAACCTACTATCCTGTGTTGTTGGTACTGCTACATGCACATCCAGTTGTCCTGTCCACCTATTGGGGTGGCCCTCCAATCCAGTTTCTACATCACAGAAATCTAAAAACTCAGCTCTGATCACCTGTGCTTCTCCTCACTAAAACTCATCAGTGACTTCCAGTTACCCAGGATGAAATTCAGAGTTCTAGACCAGACTCATCCTCTCCTCTTGCTTATTCCTGCACCTTTAGCTTTTTATGACTTTCTGTTACACCAGTGACACTACTCAATGGCACCAGGCCACATTTTCCCACTGCAGGGTCTTTACACTTGCTGTTCCTGGACCTCGATGCTGCACTCCTTCTCTGTTCCTCTCAGCCACCTCCAGATACACACTTCTAACTCCTCTCTGACCACCACCTCTCAGTTTGGAGGGTCTCCCTTGACACTCCTCTGTGTATCCGTTATATCCCCTCTCTTGGCACCTTGTCATTTTCTCTCATAGCAATTAGCCAAGTGCCATTATTTTTTTTTAAAGATTTTTATTTATTTGTTTGACAGAGAGAGAGAGAGAGAGATCACAGGCAGGCAGAGCAGCAGGCAGAGAGAGAAGGGGAAACAGGCTCCCTGCTGAACAGAGAGCCCAATGCGGGGCTCGAACCCAGGACCCTGAGATCATGACCTGAGCCGAAGGCAGTGGCTTAACCCACTGAGCCACCCAGACACCCCCCAATTGTCACTATTTAGTTACTTTAATAACCATTTGTCTAATTTTTATTTCTCTTCCTAGATTATAAGCTTCATATCGTTGTATCCCCAGTGGCTAATAGAATGCCTGGCATAAAGTTCATGTTCAGTAAATATTATTTTTTCATTGATGAATGAATGAGGTATAACTCAAAAGCAAGGAGGCTGATTCCGCATATCACAAACAAATAACAGTGTTTGTCCCTCCCCGCTGGGAATGCCATTCCACTCTCTCTCTGTCTGCTGAAATACTCCCTTTCTTCAAGGCCCCCAACCCTAATGGCCACTTGCCTGGAAGGCTTTCATTCCTCCTCTAGCCCGCTCTGAGCACGTTTATTTTTCCAAACCCTGTCGTACCCACTGGCAGGGGAATGAAAGGAAGAAATGAATGTGAGACTCTGTCTTCTCCTTTCCCCAAACATCAGGAAGTTATTTTTCCTTTCTCTCAATTTCTCTCTGCCCTTTCCCTTTGAATATACAGCATTCCTCCTAATTTGCTTCGATCCCTCCCTTAGGAGCTGCCATGGAATCAATTAAATCTGTGTAGAATTTTATAACTCAGGGTCACCCAGTATGATTCCTCATTTTACAGATGAGAAAACTGAGGCCCAGAGAGGTTAATGTTGGAAGCGATTACCTCTGTTGGGTCTTATAATACCAATCCGTGTCATTTCCTAAGATAAATGTTCTCAATATCCCAGCTCCACAAGAGTAGAAATGCCTCATTCTGTCTACTTAAGACTCACTACTGGTGACAGTCTCAGTGCGAAGGTGAGCCTCAAAAGGTGGGCTTCCAGTCCTGTTCCCACACAGTGAAGCTGAGGGAGTCTTGACTACTACAGAGTCAGGGACTCTGCCTGGGAAGCTTCCTCTCCTAAGTGGGGCCACAAGCTTCACCTGTGCATTGACAAAGGTGCCCCGTGTTGGTGCTGAGACTTTACACAGCCCGGTTGAAGTAGAAGTAGAAGATGGGGACTTTGCTGTTTAAACCCTTGCAGAACAAACCCGTCCTTCCCTCCGAATTCACATAGGGTCCACGGGGAAAATGTTATTTCGAAACAGCCATGAAAGGGAGAGAGGTCTGAAAATAGGAACTAAAACCACTGTCAGCAACTTCGCCCTAATATATTTGCTTCTGGTTCCAAAAATCCAGGCAAGCAGAAAGTAACTTTAACAAACACATTGAAATAGAACATAACACAGTCTTTAAGAAGGAATAAAAAGGGGTTCGTTGACTTATAGAGAATCAATAAGAAATTAAGTAGAGTTCAGCTGAGGTGTGCAGTGTGCAAGGATCTGGAAGGAGCTCACCTGGGACATCAGGCTGGGGAAGGGACTTTCCCCTGGGGCGCTGGCAGGGGTGGGGGAAGAAGGGCCTTGGATGGACCATTACTCAGGTTTTTTGGGGGTGGGGCCCTGGGCAGCAGGAGCGGCCGGGATGTTACTCTGCAGGCCTGGGTGGGTTGGGTCAGCTCTCCCTTTGCCCATTTTTCCCCCATGCCATGCCTGGTCTTTAGATGCTCTGGCATTATGCTTGAAGGACAGCCTGGCCCTCTGGCTCCTTCAGGGGACTTAATTCTGTGCAGGAAGCAAGTGCATCTCTTTCCCATGCACCCCAGATTGACTTCAACTTTTTAAGTGAAGAATTCTAATTTGTCCATTTCAGCTCCACACTGTGAACAATAAGCAATTAGCACAGTATTTAGAGAAATGGCTACTATTTTCTACCATTTTTTTTTTTTTTTGCCACTGCTAAATATTAAGATCAAAGATCTTAATTTATTTTTTCTTTTCACTTTAGGAAGCTTAATTTCTTCTGTCCCTTGTTTGTTTCTGGCCAACTGAGCAGAATTTAACAGATGCATTGAAACTCCCTGGAATACTCCCAGTTCTTGAGGTCAGGGTCCTGAGAGCTCCCCAGTAGGGACAGCTATTTCTTCTTCCAGCCCAAGCAAGAAAGAAGGACCTGGTAGGTCTTCTCTGTTTCCTGCCACAGAATGGCGTGGTTAAGGAAGCTGTGCCTTTGTGGACCTCCTGCCCCATATTGCCCGTTACAGAAATAAGTTAGTAGGTGCATCTGGCCGTTCAAAGCACTTTCCTATCTCCTCTCTATTCTGTCTCCTCTTATGGTGTGACCATGGGCAAATTGCATATCTTTTCATTAGTAAATTGGGGGTGACAGTATCTAGTTTTCAATGCTATAGGGAAGATCGAGAGACAGAACTTAATAAACGCAATGTTTCTCTTCTTCTTCCTACCTACAGGACTGCTAAAAATGAGTTTTCTTTTCCAGTGTGAAGCATGCTGTCTCTCCCCTGCTAAGAAGCCCTCCTTTCTCCTGCATGATACCCCCCAGCATTCCCTGCCATCCGGTCCCTGCTAGAAGTTTGCACACAATGAAGCTTGATTTGCTTCCTCAAGAATCTCAGCAGGCCCTACTCCTACAAGTTTTCTGGTCTAACTCTTTCAAAGGGATTGATGTTGTAAAACAAAAATTTCTGAAACTCTACATTTGTTGAGAAATTCTGAAGAGCCTTATATTCATATGCTTTTTAGGACCCTAACAGAGCTTCACCACAATAAAGGAAAGAGGTTCAGAGCTGATTTCCGAGGTGAGGGGTGTTCTGTTGTCAGACCCCTAATCCACAGAGTGGCTGTGGGGAAGAGAGGCCATGGCACTGAGGTCTCAAGTCCCTGCTGTTGCCCAGAGCGGGAAGCTGCAAGTTGTCCCTGTGACTGTAATGAGCCGTAGTCCCAATAGGGGTGCTGTTAGTTGAATGAAGGTAGGCTTTCTAGAGGGAAGTCTGTTGTTATTTCAGGGTGGCCAGCAGAGAGATCTTTGAAGTTGGCTCATGAGGAAGTGTTTAAAAGCAACTTAGGGTTAGTAGCGTTCCTGTCTTAGGTCAAGCAGCCGGGCTGGTGAGCTCCTAAGGCCCCCTCTTGCCCCAGGCTTCTCTGCTTTGCTCTCTTGGTCTTCTTACTTCTTACTCTCTCTTTTGTGTTTTCGCATGTGTGCACCCGTGGCCCTCCCGGTTCAGTGGGAGGAAGTCAGTGGCTACGATGAAAACCTGAACACCATCCGCACCTACCAAGTGTGTAACGTCTTCGAGCCCAACCAGAACAACTGGCTCCTCACCACCTTCATCAACCGACGGGGGGCCCACCGCATCTACACGGAGATGCGCTTCACTGTGAGAGACTGCAGCAGCCTCCCCAACGTCCCAGGCTCCTGTAAGGAAACTTTCAACTTGTACTACTATGAGACTGACTCAGTCATTGCCACCAAGAAGTCGGCCTTCTGGTCTGAGGCCCCCTACCTCAAAGTAGACACTATCGCTGCAGATGAGAGCTTCTCCCAGGTGGACTTTGGGGGAAGGTTGATGAAGGTCAACACAGAAGTCAGGAGCTTTGGGCCTCTGACTCGGAATGGTTTTTACCTCGCGTTCCAGGATTATGGAGCCTGTATGTCTCTCCTTTCTGTTCGTGTCTTCTTCAAGAAGTGTCCCAGCATTGTGCAGAATTTTGCCGTGTTTCCAGAGACCATGACGGGGGCAGAGAGTACATCTCTGGTGATTGCTCGGGGGACATGCATCCCCAACGCAGAGGAAGTAGATGTGCCCATCAAACTCTACTGCAACGGGGACGGAGAGTGGATGGTGCCCATTGGGCGCTGCACCTGCAAGCCTGGCTACGAGGCTGAGAACAGTGTGGCCTGCAAGGGTAAGTCCAAAGGCCTTGTAAGGCCTCTGCTTCCTGTCCACCTGGGGCAGGGACCAATCTTCGAATTTTCCCCTCCTCCAGCTCTGGGTCACAAAGGAACAGAAGTGCCTAATGGCTAATTATAAAGCTCTGGGGAACCTGTGTCCACAGCGTGAGGCATGATGTTTCAGTTGTGTCCAACCAGAATGTCAAGTGTTCACAGTGAGGGAGGAGATAGCGAGGGTTCCAAACAGTAGATAAGATAAGAACTTAATAACCACTCAGTTATATTTAGTTTGGGGATATGAACTTTCATATTCTCTCTCACATGTATACGTGTGCTCTCTTCCCCTTCCTTCCCATCCTCCCTCCCCTAGACACACACACCCCTGCATAGCGTTAAGCCTGTGCTTTAAGACATGGAGGATTGGGGTTGTCGTGGACAGTTCACTCAAGTGTAGTTGAGAAGTGACTGAATTTGGAAACTATTTTAGGTCATTTCGGGTCAGCTTCTCCATTTTACACAACTTGTTCCTGGACCCATGCAGCTCGTGAACTCAAAGTCCTATGCTTAGTGGTCTTGCTCCAGCAGCTCAATGCCAAGTCCTGGGGCAGGGACGGGGGCTTGCTTTCATGTGTCCTGGCAGGAGATCCATTTCCAGAAATGGGGGAACGTGGTACTAGCTATTGTATTACCTTTTCTTGAATGATGCTTGGGGCGTGTTGGGGAGCTGTGTGCTCACATGGGTTCCCCTCACTCCAGGAGAAATCATGTCCAGTACATGGTAATAAATGAGCTGAGCTGGCTGGAGATTCTTCTCTGAGAGTCAGTAAGAGGGTCTAGAGAGTCCTTGGCTCATTTCTTTAGGAAGTTCATAGAAGCTGAACATGGGTAGAGGGTATCCAGAGTTGGGGAAGAGAAGACTGCTTTCTTTTATGAAGTTTTGCCTATAGCTGTCAAAGTTTCAGATTCACATAGACCTCAGAAATGACAGCCTTGACCCTAGTGCATCATTTAGGCTGCTTCAGACCTTTGGGGGACAAACTGGAGTTGCAGCTGCATTAGCTCCATCGTGAGCATCCTGTCAGTTGTCCTCCCTGATGTCACCCCCCTTCTGGCCTGAGCACAAGGCTGTCCTTGACTGTCTCCTTTCCCACTTCTCTGCTCCCCAAATGCATGCAGCCAGGCACCAGGCACAGGCTCACTAAGGCCCATCAGCCCTGCAGTCCTTTGGACTCAGCTAATTGCCTGGGCTGGGGCACTCATGTGGCCTTTCTGAGGCCTGCTGAGAGCAGAATGTTAGGCCTTTGTGTCTTTATTGGATTTCTTGGTTATGGTACCCTGATGGATGGTGTGGAAACAGAGGAGAGAGAGTGCCAGATCAAGTGATGAATCAAGACAGACAGTTTTAACACCAGACTTGTCCAGCCCCACCGTGCTCCTCTTTGTCCTCTTGGTTGGGGGTGGGGGGATGTGTCCTCTTGGACATTTGTCAGGGCCTGAGTTGGGACCCAGGCACTGGGCTGGATTCTTAAAGGTACAGGTGCAGCAGCTGCCAGACACGCTTGCAAGGGTTCTGGTGGTTTCTCCAGCTTCAGTGGGCTGCTATGTTGCAGTTGCTGGCTGGGGCCTTCTCCTTTCTCTCATTATTTCTCTAGCGGAATGACAGGAACCAGAGCAAGCATTGATTGGTTCTGGTTTAATTGCACCTCCAGGAACAGGTTTTCATTTCTTTGGGCTAATTGGAACTTTTCTTTTGTGGGGGGTTCTGCCATCCGTGTGGCATGTCAGTCACCTCCTGTGGTTTGCTGTGGGAGGGCCTGTGGAGACAAATGTGTAAATCCAAGTGGTTTCTTTCCATTCTCCTCACCCAGCTCCAACCCCCTTCTGACTGTTGGTGGACATGCCTCATCTAGAGTTGTTATGAACCTGACTTGATTTCACGGGTTGCTTATTGCAAATGCACTGGAGACTGGAGGAAATGCAGAGGACATGCACAGTCACTTTTCTGTTTTAGGGACACAGGCAGCCATGTTTTGGGGGCATTTCTAAGAGTGGAGAGTTGCAAGCCCGGTGGCATCATGGGTCTTGCAGCCCAGCAGCCTGGCTGAGCTTTGTGTCTTGGAAGGGCAGAGAAGCACCTTTGTTTTTCTGTCTCAAGAACTTCAAGATGCTTCCTTCAGATCTTAGCCATTGGCTCTGCTGGCCATCTGGCTCTGATGGCTGAGCCAGAGCTCCCTTCCCAGGCCTTAGCAGGCTGCCCCAGGGAGGTGAAGAGGCCTTGGCCATGGACGGTGATCTTGGGAGGACTCTGTACCCTTTGGAGGGGGATGGGCAGTGCAGGTGGGAGGATTTGTGACTGGTGCCTGAAGTGTGTCTCCAAGTGAGAGTACCCCACCCATTTCGGCAGCTCCATGCTGTGTTGTCAGATGGGCACCATGTAGCCCTTCACAGGCATTGTGGGGCAGCCTGCCCAGTGTAGCCTGTTTTCATGAGGCCAGCAGTGCAGAGAATGGGGATGTCAGAGAGCTGTCGGTGAGTATCTGTCATGGATGGTTCTGGGCTTCACATATTTATATTGACCTGATATATTTTCTTTTCTGGATATTTGAGTCTGGGCCTTTGCCTGTGTCAGATCTGTAGAATACACTTTACATTATTTTTTTGGCAAGACAGATTTTCAACATGGGCAGGAACTTGATTCTGACCTTCCCTTTGCATCTGCTGAACCCTCTCCTGTCAGAGTCATGGGGACCAGACACTCAGTTGTGCAGAAACACCTGGTGATCAATGAGGCAGCCCTGCCAGTGAAGAATGGTCCTGGTCTAGAGCTGCTCCTGTTCTGAAGAGAGTAGTGGTGAGAGGGAAGACAGGCAGAGGCAGCTGTGGGGGGGCTCTTATACATTAGGATATGTGGCAAGTGGCAGATGCACTTTCTAGAGGGTTCCATGACCTGAGGTCTCTGCCAAACTCATCCTTTCTGTGTACACAGGTTTAGCCGATCAGGCAGAATCATAGTAACCTGCTTAGCCCTCCAGTGACTGTGACCCCATCTATGAAATTGTTAATTACTAGGAAAATGATCCATCTGCCCCAGCTTCAAGCCTTATGCTCATAGTCTAGTGGATTAATGAGCAATCATAGCTTTGTCTTTACCCGCCCCATACCTTCCCTACTTAGGTTGATGACTATGTCAGTTTTCTGTGTGGGTCCCTGCAGTCGGTCAGTTCCTGGGGCTGGAACCCTGAGAGCTGGTGTTTGGCAAGCTCTTTCTGTGGACCCTGAAATGTTGCAACATCTGAAGTTGGTGTCAGGGAGGATGGCTGGGTGGAGACTGATGCTAGGGGGAACCTGGCATGGGCAGGCCTCTTAGCTGGGCTACAGGATCCCATTTAGGGGCCCAGGGATGGGTCTCAGGTGCTAGGACAGCCTCTGGCAGACAGATCCTAACTGGAGCAATGTACCCATGGGGCTTGATTTTGTTTCTTGATTTTGAGTGCTCCTTGAGGGCCTGGCTTTCCCTTCCAGGTATATTCCCTGGAGCTTCCAAAAGGAGCTTCCTCATCAGCCTGCCTTTCCAGCCCTGTCCAAGACTCAGGGAATGACAGTGACCTTTCTATCCACGACCTTCCCTCTCATCCTCTCTTATTCCTGCTCCAGAGGAATAGGCCATCCCAGGCTCACAACTGTTGAGGGCACACACTGACCCATGGGGCTCAGGCCTTCGTTGTTGGTGCTGTAACTCAAGGGGGGTTCAGGGACATGAAAGGGGAAGAGGGTGCATCTAAGCAGAAGAAGCCTACCCCAGAGACAGGAGCTGGTTTTAGACCTGACTCTGCTGTGAGCTTCTGGTGGTTTTTAGATAAGTTCTTCCCCAAGATAGCCTCATCTTCTCTGCCTGCCAATCAGGGTGTGTAAATCAAGTAGATAATGGATGTGAGAATGCTCTGGAAGCCACGTGATGCCATGTCATTGCGCTTAAGCCTGAAAACACACCATCTGACTCTGGCCTCTAAGGCAGTAAGATTCTAGAAGGAAGGTGGTGTGTGGAATCCCCACCCAGGGACACAGGTCAGCAGGTCATGTGAACATTCCGTCATTACCTGCCTGCACCTGTGCAAGCCCAGCTCCATGACTGTCCGGCAGTGACCAGGGATCTGCACATATGTGAGTCACTGTCCCTCAACAAGTCAGTGGGTCAGTTAACACACATTTGAAAGGTGTGGCTCATGCAGCCTGCCTTGAGGCAGGTGGGGCAGTAGGTGGTCTGTATGAGCTGAAGGTCTAAGAAGACTAGAAGATGATGGTCATCTGAAGCAATGATTCTTGATCCTAGGGTGAGTGTGGGAACCCACAGGAAAGGTTTTATAAAATGACATCCCCAGGTGACCCCTTCTGAGATATACTGTTAGGCCAAGTGGAGCCCAGGCCAAGAACCCCAGAACCATCCATGTTGCTGGAGTATAGGAGAAGGGGGGTTGGGGGAGGTCCCTGAAGCCATCTGGGGCCTGTGGGATTTGCAGAAAGGGTACCTCTAAAGGGATGTAAAGGTGCCTGGGAAAAGGGACTGAAGGAGTGGGCTAGAGGTGGGGTGAACTGAGCACAAGGCCAGCGAGCCAGCAGGGAGGACAGGCTCAGAGCATACCTGCCCCTGGAGTAGGGGTTGGGAAGACTGTGTAGGGCCCTGACATGCTGAGCTACTAGGAAGCCTGCAGAGGAAAGAGGGGCAGAAAGCTGAGGGAGGACTGTCTGGGGTTACTGAAAGGAATGGCCCTCCTTGCTGGCTGACACCAGCTGGGTCACTTGGGACCATCCTGAGAACACTCATCGGGGCTGCCACTGCTGTCCTCAAGGGCACGGTCAAACCTGGAGGACTCCTGTGCTCTGCTCAGGGCCTGCCAGTCAGGCTTGGGGCTGAGGATTCATGTTCCAGAACCAGGAATCCACATGGCTTCTCCAGGGGGCCCTCAGGTCGCCTGAGACTATTCCAACTCCGGATGTTGGCAGGGCCTTGACAACTTCTAGAGAAGACCAGAGCAGTTCTTCCTGCATCCCTGTCTCTCTCACTAGAGAGAGAGACATCCCACCCCCGACGTGTGTCAAAGCCCTGAGGCAGGGTCTGAACCTTCTCCGGGGCTGTCTCACGCAGCCCTCCCAGGCGCTCTGCAGGCCAGGCTCTTCGCTGCCATCGCCCCAGAGGCCTCCTCTCTTTCTTCCCTGCTTCTGCACTCTTCTCTCTCCAAATAGGGACTTTTTTCCTCGGTAATTTTCCACCTACATGTAAATTCCTTCATGCCTGGAAACCCAAGGGACATTTTGAACCTTTCAACAGTTTCAGCGCCTTTGTCAACTTGAGCGGCGGCGATGAGCCAATTTATAAGCCTGGGGGAGTTGAGACGAAAAATCTGCAGGATTTGAAGGTGGAGGAAAAATGTGTCTAATTTTGCTCCCCTTGAAAAAAGTTGCTGGGGCCAATTCCATCTCCCTTGGGGTTGCTGGTCCCAGCTTTGGGTCACCACAGCATCCTCATCCTGGTGCTGAAAGAGAAGTTGGGGTCTCGCAGGGAAGGTGTGTGCATGTGTGTGTGCACATGCATGCGTGCACAGAGCTGACAGCTGCATCCAGGGTACTGGGGAACCCTGGCCGCTGGCTCCTGCCCATCAGCTGTTGGCTGGGAGTGAGGGGAAGCCTGCACTAGACAGCTTCCTCTCAAGCCCCAGGGAGACCAACTCTGCTCAGGGCTTGGGGAGGCCAAGGTTATTAACACCACAGTATTGTAAGATGAGCTTCATAATAGGATTTCCCAACAGGCTACTTCATTTAGAAGTCTCTCGGGCTTCCTCTACTCCCTACGGTGGCCCTGCCCAGTGCCCTCCAGAGAGGAATCCAATGTAATTGGCTGGATTTAATGGGCTGTGACACCGGCATGAGCAACAGCAAACCGAGCTGGAAGGAGGCCCCACTGCCTCGTGGACTCCGGCGTATGGGGCGTGAGCACTCATCCCGGACCCTGGGGGTGGTAGGGCATGGCAAGGGTGGGGAGAGAAGGGGAGCGTTGGGTTCCAAGTCCCATTGTGTTTCTGCACTGCCCCTCTGCCTTTGAAAAACAAGGCTAGAAGCACCCCAATTCCACTAGTGTTGAACAAACAATTGTGATTCTCCCAGGTCAGTGCTGGAGTGACTGGGATTGATTGCTCGGTGCCTGAGAGCTGCCCTGGGTGGGAGCCCATGACTTCATAAATGTGTGCCATCAGAGATGCCGACAGACACACCACGCGGTCATTACTCAAAGGCTGTAAGCAGTGGAAATGTCACTGGGTTAGCGGTTCAGTTGGGGCCACGCACGGCAACTTCACTGACCCATGAAGACCCAGAGAGTCTGAAACTCCCCGGGCTGGGTGGGTGTATGGGATGCTGAGAGACCATAGCTACTGACCACCATATCATCCATAAAGAGAGCGTTTGTGGGTACCAGTCTGGAGATCCCTGGCTAGTTAACATCAGAGCAGGGATCAGAACCCCTGGTCTGGGGAGACTACCATTGGCCCCTGCATCTGAGACTGGATTTTGTTGAAATTAATCATCCTTCAACACACAACATGTATCTTCAGGACTGTCAGACTTTTCAGCTGTTCTCTCATGGATTCCCTCCCTTGCATCTGTGTTGTCCCTTGTTTTTCTTGAGTCGGGCTCCCTGGTGCCATGGTGTGTGGCTTACATTTCCACACTGTTTATAGCACTGACCTCCACATTGACCATCACTCCCTGGGTGCAAGACTGTCCCTCCAGATACTCTGATATGTTGATCTGCTTGGGAGGCCATCCAGAAGGCGCACGAGTTCTCAGGGTGGGGGGCAACCCCAAGCTCCTGGGGAAAGTTGAGGGCTAAGGCTTTATGCCAACAGAAAAGTACAGAGGGCTGGTGATGGGACTGGGGGCTGGAGACCTGGTTGTAGCCCTCTACTGGGCCCCCTAGGGCTGAATCCCAGCTTAGGCAGGGTAGTGGTTAGACTTAACCCTTTGCCTCCTGTTCCCATCTCTCTCTGGAGCTGGGAAGTCCCTACCTGAGCACAGACACTGGCACAAAGTCCCTAGCCTGGATGAAGAATCACTACATTTGATTTTGAAGCATGAAGATGAAAATCATACTTAATTAGAGCCTGCTTGGTGTGGAGTCTTCCAGTTCTGAGTCCTAGGGAGCTCTGATGATCTGAATTCTTTTTCCACCACCTTTGGCCACCAGCAAGCTGTGTTGACAGTGCCCTAATGCTCCTGGGTCTCATTTCTCCCTGAATTCACTGGGGAAGGAAGACTGAGAAGAGTCAGCCCAGGGAAGTTGCCAACAGAGAAGGGATGCCTCCCAGACACAGGAAACCACCAGAAGCAAACCTTAGTTTGCCAAGAGCACTTTGACAGGAGCAGTGAGTTGGGGGCACTCTTGGCCTTTTCTAGGGGAGGGGTCTCTACCTGCAGAGGTCCTGTTTGCCCTCTCCTTGCTGGCTGAACTAAGAGTATGAGTATCAGTTACCTGATGGGGCAACAGAGCCTTTTGTTTCCAGGGCCAGCTAATGAGGGCAAGTCACCAAATACTGGGGAGATGTGGCTTTTTATAGAGGACTATGTCTAGGTTGGCTCTAGTCCCCAGGAACTCTCCCCTATGACAGGGAGCATCCCGCCTTCTTGTGTGCCCTCTCAGCCTGCTGCAGAATGAGTATGTGCAGCTGAAGATGTGTGGGACTCATGGTGTGTGTGTGTGTGTGTGTGTGTGTGTGTGTGTGTGTGCATGTGTGCTCATGGTTCATGGTCAGGAGGGAATCAGGAGGAAATCAACTCAGCCACATCAGGCCCTGGAGAGGTTCATGAGGGTAAGGAGGCACTATGGGGAGTCTCAAGAGGCTTCTTGGAATCACAGGACAGAAATTTAGGGCCAGGGAGGGCCAATCCTAGCCCTAATAAGTTTTCCTTGAGGGTAGGGCCTAGTTCAAGGAAAGAGCTGGACAGGGAAATAGGTCCTTTGGTTTTGGCCCGTCCTTGGCCTCTGCGGTGGGCTGGACTTATTTGGTCTTTGGATATGACCCTTGGGGACCTACTCTGCTCACATCCTTGCAAGCCTGGGCAGTTTTGGCCTTCCATTCCTTAGTCAAGTTGGATTCCACTCATGAGTTCATGTGGCTTGAGCGGTGCTTAGGCTCATTGTTTCTTTAGGCACTTACTGGGCTGCTCCTGATGCCCTTTATGCTTCTATACTCAGATGGAGTGGTTTCGCTTCTAAGAATTTGCTACATTCTTAGTTCTCAGAAAGTGCTTGCAATATCCAGAGGACAAGAGAGCCACAAGGGGTTCTGTGGCCCTGGTGGGACCCAATGGAGGGTAGCCCCTCCCAGCTAGGTAAGAACTCTGAGGACATTAAGTTCAACCCACCAGATAACACTTTGCTTCTCCACAGTGGTCCCCAGCCTGCTTCCCAGCGCCTCCAGAGATGGGACACTTGGACTTCCTGAGGCAGCCTGGTTCATCAGATCCCTTCGTCCTAGCACTGAATCAGGGGCTCACTGATCCCGTCCCTGGGGGGAACTTCTGTGCAAATCTCTCTTCCCCCAGGTTAACCTTTGCTGTTATTTTAAAATATTTTGGGGGGCACCTGGGTGGCCCAGTTGTTTAAGTGTCTGACTCTCGATTTCGGCTCAGGTCATAATTTTAGGGTCCTGGGATCGAGCCCTCTGTGGGACTCCCCACTCAGTGGAGAGTTTGCTTAAGATTTTCCTCTCCATCTGTACCTCCCTGCTCATGATTTCTCTCTCTGTCTCTCAAAAAAGAAAAAAATATCTTGAACAGGTAGTACATATGAAAAGATAGTTTCCCTCCCACTCTGGTCCTCAACAGGGTCCTTTGCTGTTTCAGTTTTTGAAATTCTCTTGTGGAGAATGGGTATGCATTTGCATCCCCGAATGAAGACCTGTCTTTTCCCCACTTGCACAGGGCCATATTACATGAGCTTTCCATCTAGTTGCCCCCCCCCCCCACCCCTTTCTTATTTAACGATGAAGGTTAACAGTAGCTTGGCTGTATCATAAAGACATTTGCCTCATTTTTAAAAATGATTCTGAAAAAAAAATGATTCTGTAGTATTTTATTGAACTGGTGTGCCTTTTTGGTCCTTCACATACACACATTTAGATTGCTTCCTGGTGTTTTTTGTTGTTGTTATTTATTTCTAAACAATGTTTCAACAAATACCCTTGCATTTATCTTTGTACTTGTGTGCAAGCTTATCTGTGAGTCAAATTCACTAATTAATTTATTCAATGAATATTTATTGAGGACTTTCTACGTGCCAGGCACTTTTCTAAGAACTAAGATCATAGGAAATTCTTAGAAAATTTGCTGATCAGAGTATAAAAATTTTTAATTTTGATAGCTATCCCCAAACAGTCCTCCCAAAAAAGGTGTTTTCTACTAATTTTTCTCCCTCCAAGGGTGTAAGAGAGCTCCTGCTCCCTACACTTTGGCCAAGAGAATGAAATGTCCATCATTTTTATCTTCTCCAATCTGATAGATGAAAATCGGTCTCCCACTGTGGTTTCAGTTTACATTTGTCTTGCTATGAGGGGCATTGACCATGGCAGAGTCCCACGTGTTGCCCCGTTCAGGAGTTGTTCAGGACTTGACAAGAGTGCCTGTTTGACACATCATTAAATCAGGTGAGTCTGCTCATTGCAGACGTTTGGGGTTCGCTCCCTCCATGTATGACATGGTCTACCCTTCACTTTCCACTGTCTCATTCGCTCCCGCAGGGCATCCTGCCTTTTTTTTTTTTTTTTTAAAGATTTTTTCTTTATTTATCTGACAGAGATCACAAGTAGGCAGAGTGGCAGGCAGAGAGAGAGGAGGAAGCAGGCTCCCTGCAGCGCAGAGAGCCCGATGTGGGGCTCGATCCCAGAACCCTGGGATCATGACCTGAGCCGAAGGCAGAGGCTTAACCCACTGAGCCACCCAGGTGCCCCGGGCATCCTGCTTTTATCCGCTTTGTCCATCCATAGCATCAGGCCATCTTGGTGCATGATGCTCATTCATGATGGCATGTCTCAGTCGGTGGCAGGTGACCGGTCTGCAGATGGACAGGGCAGGTGCAGATGCTGGTGCTCAAGGGCCAGCCCCTTCCCCGAGTCCAGTCCCAGGAAAGCCAGCCAGCCAGAGTTGATGGGAAATACACCTCACTTCTCCCATCCTTCCTCTCCTGCCTGAGCCAATTCTGGGCTTGCTGCTTGCCCTGTGCAGCCCTGCTGTGCCCCACACATCTTTCACCTCTCTCTCTCTCTTTTTAGATTTTATTTATTTGACAGAGAGAGATAGTGAGAGAGGGAACACAAGCAGGGGGTGTAGGAGAGGGAGAAGCAGGCTTCCCGCCAAGCAGGGAGCCCAATGTGGGGCTCGATCCCAGGACCCTGGGACCACGACCTGAGCCGAAGGCAGATGTTTAACGACTGAGTCACCCAGGCGCCCCACCTCTCACCCTACCCCACATTCTTTTCTTCAGTTCTTTCAGCTTACTTCTGGGGCCTGGGGCTTCAGCACTCCCTGGTGGATCCTTCTAAACCGCCCCTTCATAAATCACCAGCGCATAGCCCTCACCTGCCTCAGCCTTCTCTTCATTTCTTCTGCACAAACCCACCCTCAGCAGACCTGCCCAGCAGCCTCAGCCCGGCCCCTGAGCAGGCACATGCTGCACTCCAGGCCCCAGCTCAGCCCTCCCACAGCTTTGTTTCTGCCAGCAGGCTTGCCTTGAGCCCTGGGAAGCTGCTCACTGCCTCCTTCTCTCTGTGGCTTTTGTCTTCCAGCTCTGCGGGTTTTCTTTCTCTCTGAGGCCGAAGACTTCCTTCCTCCCTTCCTTGTTTCACTCCGTCTCTGTCCTTTCCTTGCTCCCCTCTCCTCCTCTGTGCTCTCTCCCCTCCCTGCCCCTTCCTTTTCTCTACCCACTTCCTTCCTCATGAGTTTTCTGTTAAATATACTCAGGTTAAAAAAAAATAAGTCAACTTAAAGAAAAATAGTAAAAAATACATGAAAAAACCTAGCTCATAGATATGGCCAAAACCAGTAAAGATGATATGCAAATGGCTGATGTTTGAAAAGAATGCTGACTTGCCCCAGGAACTTAGGCTAAGGAAACAGTTCACACACTCTTCAGGCCAGTGCCTTGGTTCATTGTCAGACCATGGTGAGGTCTGTAATGTGGGTACAGAACCAACCTTTCTGGATTGGCTTCCAGCTTGCACTGAACCACTAACACAGCTTGACTTTCTTTTGCAAAGACTATGTACCAGAAGCTCTGCCTCCATCTTTCCCTGCATTATCTCTTAAATCCTTACAACAGCCCTATGAGTACATATGGTTATCAGCCTCATTTTTCAGTGGAAGATACCGAGGCACAAAGAAGCTAAGTAACTCTGTCAGGGTCACACAGTGTAAGGACTCTGGGGCCGGCTGGTAACCACCGTTCTGTACTCTCCTCCCCCCCCCCCCCCCCCCCCGCCCCCCCGCCCCCCCCCCTTCCTCCCCCCCCCCCCCCCCCCCCCCGCCCTCCAAGCTGGAGAAAAACAAGATTCCTTAGGGGCACATCTGTGATTTGTGGTGGGGTTTGGGGCTTCAGTATCCCATCTGGGCTGAGATACAATCCTTCACTAAGGGACCCAAGGAAAAGTCCTCAGTTAGATGTGCATTTCCCATTGACTAGGGATGATCCAGGAGGTCCATGGAGGGACTGTGCTGGAAGTGGGAACCCCTCCTCCTCCATCTTCTAGCCAGCCTCAGTCTCCTCCTCCCCACACTCCTCATGGGCAGGTCCATGCCTGCTGTTTCCCTGCATCCCAAATGGCCATTCTGTGCCATCTGTTAAATGAGGACCAAACAAAATGCATCGAAAACAAAATTTGTGAGAGCAGGGTGAGCGCTGAGGAGGGAGAAAACCTTTGCAGGAGGATGTGTAAGGAAACATCCAGGAGCACTGAGTAACACAAGCTCCGAGGAAACCAGGCAGGGACCAGGCGGGAGTCGCTGACGAGGCCTGTGTTTGTGGAGGTGATGATGGTAGAGCCAGATGGAGGAAGTAACCAGTGATGGCAGAGGCCTTGTCTGTCTGTTGTCCAATATAGTGACACGCTATGCACACACACGCCCAGAACAAAATCAACAGAATGGCCTCAAGCCCATACGTTGTGAAATCCTTTCACTAGAAGCCGGTGATAATGCCTCAGTTTGACAGAGGACATAAGGTCAGTGCAACGTGTGTGTTGCAAGTGAAAAGTGACAATCTGCTCTTTGCACAAGATGGATAGAGCTTCTCACTGAAATTGTAGGGAATATGCAACAGCCCTGCCAAATCATGAACTTGGCAAAAATTTGTCTGTTCTGGGAATTAGGCGATTTGAGGGTTTCTGTTTGGTTTTTGGGTCTGCCCCACACATGCCTGCATTGATCCGGACACGGAGGTCCTTGGGACCTGGGGCTTTTCTTTCCCTGCTGGTTCTGTTTGTCTTCCCCTTCATATCTTGGGCCAAGCTGGTCTCCCTGCTTTCTTTTCCTCCATTTATTCTATTCTCTTGTGTGTCTTCTCTCTGGACTTGATTCAAAAAGGAAGAAAAGAGAAACACATTTCATTGGTAGGAGTTGAATGAATGGATGGTTTTTTCCATTCACTGTTTTTATTTTTTCCGTAGGAAACTGTTTAGGTGCAAATTGCAATAAAAACGAGTTCTTTCATTTAGAAAATATAGGAAATCAATGTTTATCATTGAAATCAATTGCAGATATTACAAGAGTGATTTTTATCATCAGAATTATTAATATATAATCACACATATTGATAATGAGATCATTTTATTAAAAAGAACAGAAACTTCTTTTTTTGTTTGTTTTTTTTAAGCTGTCTTTATAGAATGCCCTGCTTCTCTGTGCTCATTTCTTTGCTTTTCTGGAGAATATTCTGCCTTTTTTCAGCTTTTTCAACCCCATTCTTGATTATTTTCCCCTTTGGAGAATTCTTTCGAGGTTCCTTTTTTTCCCTAATGACCTTTAAATCTTTTAGTTCAGCTACTGGTTAAAAGCAGCAACCAAAGCTGTTGATTGTTGAATTTAACTTTCCCAGTCAGAGTGACTGATTCTGTCTTTGGGGTTGATGATGCCCCCCCTCCTTTGTGGGCACCTCTGCCCACTCACCTAAGAATTTCCTTTAATGGAAACTCAAGTATTTGGTCCTGACAGCACCAAAGTGAGCAGTAGATCACACTTCTCTCCAGGACTTTCCACAGCCCTGGGGCAATGGCTTGGCTCCCCAGAGAAGGTAGCCCATTAGTACACAAGCCATATACCCACTTCCCAAGGACCCAGGAGAAGTAGGCAGAGGAGACTGCCCCTGGACATCCAGTGGGTTGAGGGCCCCCATCCCCTCCCTACTGTGCCTTCCCCCAGGGGCAGGGCCTTTTCAGGCCTCTCCCCACAGGCTCCTTCCCTGCCCATAACTGTGTCCTGGCCCCTCCTTCTAGGCCACAAAGAGCTCTGTAGACAGACATTGTGCGCTGTTTGCCAACACGGGGGCCCAGGGACACAGAGGGGGCGAGGGAGAAGCCATCTGCTCTCTCCTTTCACACAGACCTTTGCTTTCTCCCTTTCACTCCCCTCGCTCTCTGTCTTTGAACGTGCATACAAAAATAAAAAAAGCAGTTGCTAATTAGAGCAAGAGAATGAGAGTGAGCCTGGAAGGGGGTGCTGGGGAGAGGCAGCCCCTGTGCAAATCAGCCCGCTGGTTAGAGCCCGCTGAGGAAGGGGGAGGGGGCGCTGAAGGGGCTTCGGAGGGATATTTTGACAAAATAAGCAACAAAGCTGCTGTTTCAGAATGGTAGAGGGGCTTTGTCTTAACTTCTCATGATAGAAGGGGAGGAAATAAGAAATGACAGAATTTCTTGTAACTCCCACTGCTGGTGCCCACCGACCTTTGCTTTCCTATTTTCACTTTCTCAATAGCCCCATAAACAATAGTCTCTATGGGGGGGGGTGCATTTAAATGTGTCCTTTTATGGGTAATTTTTGTTCTGGCTGATAGCTAGTGGGAAATCACTGGCTTGGCTTTCCATGGGGGATTTGCTGGCTGAGGAGAACCTTCCCCAGGCGGGAACAGCTGAGTCATCAGGAAGCCTGAGCTGGGAAATAGCCCCCGACAAATCAAGACTTTCTTTCAGGGCTTCCCCACTCTCCCCACTCTTTCCTATTCTTGGTTCACCAGGTGATTTCTTTGCCCAGCCTGTGTTGTTGAATTGGCCAGGAGCAGCCCTGATGTGTGTGTGTGCTGAGGTGCGTGGCTAGGGGAACAGCAGCCTGTGTTAGGACTGGACATTGCCCCAGCCCTGAGCTCTGCAAATCTGCCCCCACCCCCACCCCACCCATAGAAGGTTCTGGACACCACAGCACAGGGCCAGGGCAGGGCCATCTGTCCGGCAGTTCTGCCATGGCTTAGAACGGACCCTTCCCACCTTCCAGCCAGGCTCGCTCTGAAGGTCAGGAGATCCCTGGAGGACTGCCTCTGGAGAGCCAGGTGACCAAGTGGCTAGGCCTCTACAGAGGTGCAGGTTTTTCCAGGCAGAAGCTCAAAGGACGGATGACGCAGATAAGGAAGGATTTTGATGTCAGTACCCTGTGCATTCAAAGAATGAGGTGATTTTTCGAGTTTCCTGTGAAGGTGAACAAATGTGGACGAGAACAGGGAAGCCTCGTCATGACACACATTGGTACTAACTCACCAGGGAGGAGGAAAGGAAAAGGACATAGAACGTGGAAAGAAGGATTATCATTAGTTCGTTCTCCGCCACTGGCTGTTTAAGGTGATGGCTACCCATAGGAACACAGAGTGACCTCTCTGGAACTTTCCAGCATTTCCAGAGTTTCCTTATCCCCTGACCCTGGGATGAGGCCCCAAACGAAGTTTTCAGGATTCCATACTCAGAACACCTGTCTCTGACACACAAGGATGCTTCCCAGGAAGCTCAGTGCAGCCCTCCTCAGCCCTGCCCGAGGACCCCCCTGGGGAAACAAGGACACGAGTCCACGCACCGCGCAATGAAGACAGATCAGCAAAGCTGTTGAGAAGATAGCCATGGATGGGGCGCTGTTCAGAGCCTGCGGCGGGAAAGCTCGGGTTGTTCCATCCTGGCTTTGCGTTTCTTAGCAGGGTTTCTCCCCTGGGCCTCAGTATTGCTTTGCATTAATGGGTGGTTTAACTCTGGGCTCTAGCTGGCTGTGAAGTGAAGACGCCATGAGAGTCTGCTTGTGTGGAGCTCTGCAAAGACCTTGACACATGGCAAGCATTCAAAAATGGATGTTGATGTTACCAGCATTTTTGTTATTAAATAAGCCAGAGCATGATTTTCTCTTTGGTGCTGGTTCCCTTGAGACACAGAACTGTGGGAAGAATGTGGTAAATGCACAGAGATCCAATGAATATTAAGAAGGCTTAGATAACATGATCTGGGTCATGGGTCCATAAAGTATTTTAACACAGAGTCACTGGAGAGAGTGAAAGCCACCCATCTAGTCATAAATGGATATGAGTTTGCTCAGTTGGTCATGGCAAGGTTAAATTCTTTATTGAAATTCTTTTTATTTTAAATTTTTTGTGACTTTAAATTTCATTTAAAAAATTGTTTTATGGAGGGACACCTACCTGGGTGGCCCCATCGGTTAAGCACCCGACTCCTGGTTTTGGCTCAGGTTCTGATCTTGGGGTCATGAGATCAAATCCCACATTGGGCTCTGGGCTCAGCGGGGAGTCTGCTTGAAGATTCTCTCCCTCTGCACCACCCCACCCCCACTCTCTCCCTCTCTCTTAAATAAATAATAATGAACAGATCTTGAAAAAAAAAACCTGTCATATAGAAAATTTGACTTTTTTTAGGAGAAAGTTTTATGAATCTTAGTGCATGCATAGATTTGTGCAACCACCACAAAAAATAGAAGACCTGCCTTATGATCCTGCTTTCTAGTCACTGACTCCTCCCAGCCCCAGCCCTGCAGCCAGTGATCTAGTCTCCATCCCCTGCATCGTCTTTCTATGTGGAGCGATACGGCGAATCTTTGAGACTAGCTTCTTTCACTTAGTGTATTGCCCATGATGTTCACGGAAGGGCCGTTTTCTATCACTGGTTTGTTGCTTTTTATTGCTGAGTAGTATTCCATGGCACAGATGCTCAGTAATTTGTTTATCCAATCACCTGTCGAAAATCATTTGGATTGTCTCCCAAGTTTTCGGTGATCATGAATAGAGTTGCTGTAGGCATTCACGGACAGAGTTCGTGTAGACATCCGTTTTCACTTCTCTAGATCAGATATCCGAGAGAGGGATAGCTGGGTCATCCAGAAATTGTGGGCTTAATCGCCAGATGGATCTTCAGAGTGGCTGTTCCCTTTGGCATTACCGCACCAAGTTTTCTGCCTCTTTTGCAGCCCTCTGTGTGATCGGTATTTGTTATTTTAGGTGTGTCTAGGTATCTCAGGGTGGCTTTTCTTTGTGTTTCTCTAGTGAATAATGCTGTTGAGTATCTTCCATGTGCTTATTTGCCATTTGTTTATCCTCCTTGGCGAAGTGTCTATTCAAGATGTTGGCCCAGGTTTTAATTAGGTTGTTTGTTTTCTTACTATTGGGTGTTGTGGTTTCTTTATATATTTTGGATATGTCTTTTTGTTGAATATGCGAATGTGTGGCTTGCAAATATTTTCCTCTGTAACTTGTCTATTCTTTCTCTTAACAGTGCCTTTCACAAAACAGACATTTTCAATTTTGATGAAATTTATCCATTAAATGTTTTGTTTTGTTTTTACTGAAGGCTTTGTTTTTCCTAGAGCAGTTTTAGATTCATAGCAAGATGGAGGGGGAGGTACCAAGATCTCCCATGTGTCGCTGCCCACACACGTATATGGCCTCTCCCATTTCAACATCCCCACCTGCCTGGGACACTGAGCACCATCAGTGAACCTACAGTGGTGCTTCACAGTCCCCCAGAGTCCATAGTTCACATTAAGGTTCTCTCTCGGTGT
The DNA here is from genome assembly GCF_022355385.1 of Mustela nigripes. NCBI lineage: Eukaryota > Metazoa > Chordata > Mammalia > Carnivora > Mustelidae > Mustela > Mustela nigripes. The sequence continues at coordinate 91,669,202 of NC_081558.1, forward strand.
AGTACCGGTGTGAATTTGGACAAGTGTCTAATGACATGTACCCACCATTACGATGTCATACAGAATAATTTCACTGCCCTAGAAATCCTCCGTGCTCCACCCATGCATCCCTCCCTCCCTTAACCCTGACAACTGCTCATCTTTTCACTGTCTCCATGCTTGCATCTTTTCCAGAATGTTATACGGATATATACAGTATGCGGCCTTTTCAGGTTGGCTTCTTTCACTTAGTAATATGCATTTAAGCTTCCCTCATGTCTCTTCATGGCTTGACAGCTCATTTCTTTTAAAAGCTGAATAATACTCCATTGTCTGGAGAATTTATTCATTTTTTTTCCTCAATGTCTCCAACCAATTATTTTTTCCATTGATCCAGGTTTATGGATCATACTTCTGGTGTCATGTCCAGTGAAGTAATTCCTTGCCTAAACTCAGGTCACAAAGGTTTTCTCCTAATGTTAATCTTCTAAGAGTTTTATACTTCTGGGTTTTGCATGCACGTCTGTGATCCATTTTGAGTCTTCTTTTGTTTAAGGTAGAAGGTTTGGATTGAGGTTCGTTTTTATTATTTGCCTCTGAGTCCAGTTGTCCCAACATCAGCCGGTTGTGGGGATGGGTCTTTCACCTCCTCCAAGGCTTACTTGGGTATTACTGTCTCAGTGGTCCCTGACCTGACCACCCCACTCACGGTGTGGACCACCCACCGCCTCTCCCTTGTGTTGTTTTTCTCCATAGCACTGACCACGTCTGACGTAGTATACAGCTTACTTACTGATTTTGTTCGATAGGGCGGCCTAGGGCACATGGCTGCAGAGAGAGAGGGCGCAGGCCTTCCTGTCTCACAAGTTTGTCAGGCCAAACAGGTTTGTCAAAGTTAACACTCAGCTCTGAGCTCTTCGCTCACCCACCCGCCCACCATATTGTCTGAGACAAATAAGAACTTAAGCAATTAAACCGCTTTCCCTCTCAGTCTTAAAGTATTTGTCCCTTGAAACTTAAGCTTTATCCCTTTTTCACCCTGATACTCCTTGAAAGAAAGAAAGTGCTCTAATGCCCTGGGAAAATTATCTTAAATTCTAATCAGCCCTCAATTCTGGGTGTTGGGAGCAGCTCGGAGATGAGGTGGTTGTCAGGGCAGGGGGAACGCAGGAAAGCTGTTTGGGCGGCAAAGTTGGCTAGAATGGAGGCTTTCAACTGGCTAATAGTGCTTCAGTTCCAGCAAGGAGGCTTAGCTTATCAAGTGGGAGGCCCAGGGAATCCGAGAAGCAAACAGTGCAAAGATGTGGAGAGACCCAAAGAAAGGAGAGCGGATCAAAGAAACTGGGGTGTAGAGTTGAGTGGCTTCCTGTCCCCCAGAGAGGAGCCCTCATATTTATTCTGTCCCTACCCTGAGTTCCCACATCACTCTGCCCCAGGCTTCTCCAGTAGCAGGGGGAGTAGGTGCATACCCTCGTGTCTCCCTGGGGTCTGCTCTAGAAATTCTTTATCTGGTAGTTTGGGGGCAACAGTGTGGTTAGCTGGGTGGGGAGAGGGCTGCTGGGCACTTGAAGCCTGCATTTCCACAGCAAGCACACGGTTCTGAAAGTGAATGTTAGTTTGGAGTTGGGGGGAGGGGATGAGAGGGCTGCCACTGTGTCTGTCAAGAGGGGCTGGTGAGGGCTGGTGGGAAGCATTTACAGAAGGAGCTAGTCCTTTTCCTTCCTTGCTGCAGAGGAGCCGGCCCTCTAGATACCCCCCACCCCCAGTCTCCTGCCCTAAACTGGTCCCCTGCAGGTCCAGTGGGTCCTGGCAGACAGCCCTCTGTTCAGCTAGTCCTGCTCTTTGGTGATCTCAGAACAGCTAAGGCTCCTGGTCTGTTTGGAATCTGGTCACATACCATGTTTGTTCCCAGAAAAGCAAACCCATGTTGTCTCCAATTTCTGTCTCATTTCTACCACTGCATGGACCGAGGCGGCTACTTTTCCCTTTTGATAAATTTACTTCAGTTCAGTGGGAGGAGCTGGTGATTTTGAGTCATCAGACCTATGAGGGTGGAGGAACCCAACTTGTAATATTTCTTCAATTATACTTTAATGAAGACACCCATTAACACTTGTAATAATTCACAGAAAAGAAGCCCAAGCAGAGCTGGTTGAAGTGTCTTCCTTTGTCTTTTTTTTTTTTTTTTTCTTAAGTGTTACCAGCTTAAACAGAGATCTTAATTACAGAACAGAAGCAGAAGCTAGCAGGGTCTGGGAATTTCCTTTCCCCTGAGGGCACCAGTCCTTGGCCACACCTTCTCCTCTGGCTCCTCCCAGAAGACCTGCTCCAGGAGAGGCTTCCTCTCCCCCTTGCACTCCCTTCCTCCCACTTGAGAGCATCCTTGCTATGAGCCAATGCTGTGTGCAGGGCTTCCTGGCTGGACAGAGAGGGTCTAGGTCTTTAAGTCTTTCTCAGTGGTGTGTGTGTGTGTGTGTGTGTGTGTGTGTGTTGTATTTAAAGAGGTAAAGTCAAAACAAGGTTACGAAAAATTGTGGCATGATTTAAATGTTTGTTTTCAACAAATAAATGCGTTTAACACAAAAATTGCAACACTCTGTGTAATGCTACAAAAAGATACTCATGGGATTCATGATATGTACTCATGTCCAGAACCCTAGAGGCAGGCTGGTTGGGTAATGGGATACAGTTTTAAGTTGTATGGACTTCTCCTTTCAGTCCTGTGAGTAGATCTCACTGAGTAGGAATTTGAGGCCTTTCCCGAATGGGAATGAGGCCAGATAGTCTCCTTACCTTGTCTATGACAGCCCTGCAGGGGCTCTGACTCTGGGAGGTGTGCGTTTGCTCATCCCGGCTCAGCCACGTGCTCCCATCTCAGGGGAGCCTGGTCTGACTCCTCTTCTCACACCTTCTAGAGCTAGGGTGGGTACTCCATCAACTGAGACATTTGGAGGCAGATTCAGAGGACAAACAAATCTGATGCCGGATTGGACTGGGGGCTGCTGATGCAGTCCCTCTCCTTCCTCGGGTATGGGGACATCCCACCCCATGGCACCCTCTGTGGGCTCAGATGCTCGTGGGCCTCTGGGTGCCGTGACACCTGGGTCTGCAGCCTGTCGTAGAGCCAAGTACGACAAAGGGACTTCTTTATCTGGCTGTGCTGGCTGGTTCCCTTGCCTTCCCCAGGGTGCAGGGCAGGGTGGGAATAGATGGGTGTGGGCAGGGTTGACCAGGGTTCAAAGCACCAGGCCAGGCTCTGCTTAGCTACTTCTTCTGTGCTGAGCAGAGCTTTCCTTGTCTGTGTTCTGCTCTTCAAAAGGAATCATCTGGGCAGATATAGAATGCCCAAGAGTGCTAGGGCTGGGTTGGTGTGGGCGTTGCCGAAGAACCCAATTTGGAATACTTCAATACTGACTCCTAGAGGAAAATCCTGCAGCTCCAGGATCTAAGGCCTTATCCCTTCAGGGAAACCTTAGGAAGCATTGTCTGACCTGGAAAAACACAGAGAAGCATATCTGTAGAAGGGATATCCAAAGGCTGGTGGAAAGTTGGTGCTTTGGTTGGGGAATGGTCTTCAGAAAGTGCTAGAGAATGATTAGAGCTGCACCTGGGCTGGAGGGCCTGTCCTGTCTCTGCCTTAATCTTGCTCATTAGAGACCCCGCCAGTAGCAAAGGTCACCACCCAAATCCTGCCCTGGTGCTTTGCCTTCACCTCCTGTCTCCAGACACGTCTTCCTAAACCCCAGACTGGCCCAGTCCTCCCCCGTGCTTGCAAACTCTTACAGCTCCCCATTGTTATAATTATGAACTCCTTCTCAGGCAAGAAGTCAAGAGTGCGCACATATACACAAGTACCACAGGCCCCAAGCCCAGCACGGTTGAGAGTGTGGGCTCTGGGTTTGAATGCTGTTGCTCCCTCCTATAGCTGTCTGACCTTCGGTGGGTTATCTTACCTCTCTGCCCCTCAGTTTCTTCAGCTGTGGAATGGGCATTATAGTAACCCATTTCCTAAAGTGGTTGTGAGAACTGAGTGAACAGACATTCGCCAAGTGCCTAGGCCACTGCTGCGTCTCAGGGAGCCGTGAACATGTATTAACCAGGGCTGTTTCCCAGCCCTGTCATGGGGAATGGAGAGCCCCGCCCACCTTCAACTCTGCAGTTCCAACTTCAAGTCTCAGCAGCCCTTCCAGGCCTACCTGAACTCCTGCCTCTTCTCTTAAGAGTTTTGGATTTCCTCTTCAGTTGACAATGGGACAGGCTTTTAGTTCTCACCTGCTCACAGCACTTTGCCTATCTCTTCCCCATTCTGTCCGTGCCACCCCCCCCCCCCCCGCCCCCCACACACACCAAGAACCGGAGGCCGCCTGTGGGCCCTGGAGGGTCAGCAGCCCCATTTCTCTGTGCAGCCAGTTCCTTGCTGGCAGAGCTGCTCTGTTTCCCTCTCGCACGTCCCTGTCCTTCTTCCTGTTGGCACTCTTCTCCTGGCCACCACCCAGCCTCCCTCTTTCTCTTGTCTTCCCTGCTCTCCATCTCTTCCTTTTTGATTCTCCTTGCTTCTCTGACCTCCCCCACCTTTCTCTTAATGAGAACTTTCACACATCATATTGATTGGGAGTTTTAAAAAGCCAGAATTGATTTTTCTGGGGGGGACTCTTCATGATCTTATTTTTAAATGTAGGAAGAAAGCTGTTTCCAGAGCTGTTGACTTTGTTCTATTGAGTTAGGAGTCGATGGTGGAAACTCTTTTCCGGAGACTCAGTGAGCTCAGGGACCTCCGATGCCACATCTAATGAGTGGTGGGGTCAGGGCCGCCCTCACTTCCTCAAGCCCAAGTCTAGAGGCAGAAGACCTGGCAAGGGGGGGCCTTGCACACCGGCCTGGGTTGGAGGATGAGGTTAAAGAGCATGTCCAGAGAGTGAGCACAGACAAAGCAGACGTACTTATGGAGTAGGGGGCAGGCTGCAGGAGAGCAGTGGGGGGAATCTACTGCTGGGAACACGGTTTCTGCTGCTCTGCTATCAGAGATGGGTTCCAGGGGCTGTTTCATCTCTTCCTATGTGTGTAGCATGTACTGATTGGACACCCGTGCTGTGTGCCTGGCCTTTGGCTGCAGATATGTATGTGTGTGTGTGTGTGTGTGTGTGTGTGTGTGTGTGTATGTAATGAAATATTACTCACCCATAAAAATGAATGAAATTTGGGGCACCTGGGTGACTCAGTCAGTTAAGCTTCCACCTTTGGCTCAGGTCATGATCTTGGAGTCCTGTGATCGAGCCCCACATCGGGATCCCTGCTCAGTGGGGACCATGCTTCTCCCTCTGCCTCTGCCCCATTCATGCTCTCTTTCTCTCCTTCTCAAATAAATCAATAAAATATTTTTTAAAAAGTTAGTGAAGGGAAGTGGGCTAAAAAACGATCTGAAGTATAGAGTAATGGAAAGATCTAAGGGAGCAGAATGAGGAGGAGGAAAGGCAGCCTCTTGCCTACAGGGATGTTTGTGTGTGCACATGTGTTCACACATGTAGGATGCATTAAATATTTTTTGGGAATGAGGCTGGGCGTATATAAATAAACCCACAGAATAAATGGAATAGATGAGGATATTGGATGAACAGAAAATAAAGGCAGGGAAGCAAGATGATCTGTGGCCAAAGGTCCTGACTCCCATGCTTGGGGTGGATCTTCTGGATGGACTGGTTGGTTGTCACCAGGCTTGATCTGCTCCCCCTCCTTGGGTGCTACAGCTGTGCATCATGACCACCCCTTACCCACATAAGTTCAAAGCTCCATGGAAGCAGCCGGGAGAATAGGAGACTTGCCACAGCTCATCTGACCCGGGCTTCTGGGCAGGGGCAAGGGGGAGATGTTGAGGGCATTTCTGGGTTGATGCAGCCCCCCTGGGCACTGCCTGGGAGCCCTTTGGCAAATACAGAATAGCTTCCTCCTCTGGCTCAGTAAAGGCAGCACTGCGCAGGGCCAATTCACAGGCAGCTTGAAAGGTGATCAAACCATCCTGAGATGCCATGGGACCTGCTTGCAGATTCTCATATTGTCTCAATTTTGTTACAGAACAATTTTGCTTCCTTTTTCACCAGGTAAACTGTTCCTCATTATCAGATTTCTGGGGGTCAGTTTCTCCACATGCCTATGATACTCCAAATGGCCAAGGCATTTCTTCAGTGACACCACATACAACTTCCCTAAACAACATTTTCTGTAAAATTGCAGTCCAGGATAACAGTGCTTCTGGGAAAAGAAAGGTTAGGGCTTGTCATTTAACACCTGCAGAACTTTATAGCCGAAGCCATAAGAGAAACAACAATCCTAATAAAACCAGTAGCCCAAATACCTCTCTTCTGGTATTTGTCCCCAACCTCACCGTAGGTGGAGGCTTTGTAGCTTTGAACCCTGGGCCACATCCTTTTTCTTTGCAATGTCAGCCCTAGAGGGCATTCACTTCTAGTGGAGACCCATTGTACCAAAATTACACATCCAAGACTTCTTTGTGGATGTTTTAACACAGGCAGATGTGTCTTTGTAGTTTCTCCATCTGCATTCCCACCTCCATGCCTTAATAGAGTGGAGGACTAGAGGCACTTGAAGCTGCTGACCCACAACTTACGCTGAAGCAGGCACCGGGTGGACTTTCAGTTTGAGCTCTGCATTGTCACAGGCCCTGTCACAGGGCGTGGCCTGAGATGCATCAAAACCCACCTGTGCCCTGCCCAGCTCCTGACCTGTTTTCTTTCAGCAAAGAGGTGCTCTGGGGTGGAGCAGGATGGCCTACAGGAGCCGTCCTGGGCAGAATGGACATCTTACATTTCTCTCTCTCTCTCTCTTTTTTTTTTTTTTTTTTTTTAAGATTTTTTAGAGTTTATTTACTTGAGAGAGAGGGAGAGAAAGCATGAGCAAGGTGAGGGGCAGAGGGAGAACTGAAGTGGGTCTTGATCCTGGGATTCTGAAATCATGACCTGAGCTGAAGGTAAATGCTTAATCAACTGAGCCACCCAGGTGCCCCAGCACCCCCTCCACCCCTGCCGCATTTCTTTAATAAAACCTCTGGGGCCCACACCACGGTGACTCGTCCCAAATCTTTTCTCTTTTTCAAACTTTTCTCTTTTCAAACTTTCTTCTCAGGAATGATAGCTAGGTAAGGAATGTTTCTGGCAGACTCTTTTTCAGTGACCAGGACACCCTCCTGTTCCTTCCTCTCCCATGTCCCCCAGCCGGTTTTTCACCGGTCTTCCCAAGCACAGTCAGTCTTCCCCAGTTTACCAGAGTTACGGTCCCCCTACCCAGGGTCCCTAATTTGCTCCTGGGGTGAGATGCTCCATACCAGGTTCATTCTCCGTGACTCTTCCTGCTGTCTCCTCTGCCTTCTCAGTTGCTTTCCCTCCCACCCCCACCACTGAAGGAATGAGTATTCTATTTTTCCCAAGATGCCTCTGGCATCCCTTGGCTTACCCACGGGAGGCATGAGGGTAGAGGCTTGCTCCCCCAGTGAATGTAGGAAACCTTCAGGGCTGGGAAGAGGCCTTGAGCCTCTCCAGGCCAGGCTGGTAGGATAGCTTTACCCGCAAAAGGAGGAATGACGGGGACTAGCCCAGCATCCTCTCTGACCTCTGTTTTCTTTCCTGTGGTGTGCAGGCCTATCTGGAGGGTCCTCAGAGTGCAAGTCAGGCTGAAGGAGCCTGGCATCTCCACCTCACCCACACATCAGCCTGTGGCTGAATTAGCCCCTTCTGAGGGGGCTGGGGCTGCTGGTGGAGGTCCAAACCTTTCCCTTCTTTCTGCAGGGGATCACCCCCCACCCCCCACCCAAGCCATTGAGCTACCAGATTCTGTCCATTTCACTGCGGAAGCTCTCTGGAGCCTTTCCTTTCTCTCCGTTGCCCCTATCCCACTGCAGGTGGACCTCTCTAGTCTCCCTGGCCCCTGTCCTGACCGTAGCGCATCTGCCTCAGGGCTGCCCCAGGAATTTCCCTCAAAAGTAAAGCTGGCCCTGGCTGCCTGTGCCGAACCCTTCAGGTCTCTCCACAGCTTCTGGATAAAGTCTGACATGCTCCCCCCCACATACACCCCGTAGCGCCAGGGCATTTAGTAACCTGGTCCCTGGCTACGTCTCCAGACCCTCTCCTGAACCCCTACTTCACGCTTCCAGCGAGACAGGGCTCAGGGGTTCCCAGAAGTGAGTCCTGTCAGCTGTGCCGTTGATCCACTCTCTCCTCTTCCTGGATCTCCCTTCTCTTTCTCTTTGACTGAAACAGCTCCAGGTCTGCTCCTGTGGCTCCATCCCTCCAAAGCCCTTCCAGCCTTACCCCCACAGAGGCACGTGAGCAGCCCTTGCTTCTGTGTCCCCAGGGCTTTGTGACTATGAGCTCCAGTGGCAGTCCCTGCTCTGTGTGGCAGAGCGTCCTCTCTCCGGGTCCCTCACAGTGCTGTGTGCTCCCTGAGGACAGACAGCCTCCAGATCTCTTCCACACTCCCTCACCTGGCCCCGTGCGGGTGTTACAAGCACGCATGATCTGTGGGATGAGTGAATGAGTACGACGGGGGTGTGGGAGCTCCGCAGAACTCGAGCTGCCATCTGGCTTAAGGTGCATAAAATAGAAGTGGCCTCCTTGACTCTCCACCCGCAACATGCTGTCTCAGCCAAGGGTGGAGCCAGGCAAGGGAACTCCGTCTTGGCACCTGGAAGCGAGACAGACACTCAGGATCTCTGGCCCCACAGTACAGCTCGTCAAAGCCCCTGGGGGAAACAAAGTCAAGAGATGTTGGAGGACTTTTCTTTGGGGAAAAGAACTATTCTCAACTTATATATTTAGAATCGTGCAGTATCTTCTACCTGATGATTTGACTGATGGAAGAAGTGTATTTAAGCTATTTTTAACCTGGAATCTTAAGAGGAAGAAATCTAGTGATTAGATATTTGGAAGCTATTGTGTAATTTTAAAACTTTGGTAAAGGAGCGTGTTGAAAGAAAGAAAGAAAGAAAAAAAAAAAACCCAACCAGATTGACGTGTTTCAGTTCTCTCTGTAACTTTAGACTTTTGTTCTGAAGGAATCCATTGTCTTCAGAAAGGGGCAGCCAAGGGTGTGTATGTGCATGCACACACATGTGTGTGTGTGCGTGTGTGTAATTCACTCCCTTCTCCATAAATAGCTTAAGATTACATTCTCTGCATTAAAAAAAAAACAAAAAACATTTTACAAAGGGCCTCTTTCACTGTACTGACAGCAACAACAAACATTTTACAGGGCTTGGCAGTCTGTATGTTGTCATTTACTTTTTTAACGCTCCTGTGAGGAAGTTACTACTGTGATCATGATTATTCCCGTTTTGTGGAAGGAAAAGAAATGGAAACAAGAGTGGCCGAATGACCAGCCCGAGACCATCCCAGTCAGGGCATGGTTATAGATGGTGTTTGAGTCCAAATCCTCCTGCCCTAAATCATCTGTTATTCGCTATTTCTTTGAGACCTGAATGTGAAAGGTATTAGGGCTGTCCCCACAGAACATCACTGGGATCTTAACTGGCAGAGTCCCTTCTGTTATCACCATTTCACTCCTCTGAGTGAACTCCTTCTTTCAATAGCAACCATTTTTATTATGCTCACAGGTTGTCTGGATCGGGAATTTGGACAGGGCACAACAGGGATGGGGTGCCTCTGCTCCAAGATGGTGGGGGCCTCAGCTGGGAGATGGAATCATCTGAAGGCTTCTTCACTTACCTGTGTGGCCCCTGGCCTGGGATAACTAGAAGGCAGAAGTCAGCTAAGGGTTCTAGAACTGGCCTGGAATCCTTATAGGTGCCCTCTCCATGTGGCTTGAACTTCCTCATAGTGGCATTAGAGCACAATTATCCTTTTTTTTTTTTTTTTTTTTTTTTTTTACATGGCAGTTCAGGGCTCCAGAAGAGAATGTTTGGGTGTAGAAGGAAGAAGTTATGTAGCTTTTGTGACATTGTTTTAGGAGCCACACCTCATCATTTGTGCCCTACCCTCCAGGTCAAAGAAATCACAAGCCCACTCAAATTCAAGAAAAGGGAACACAGACCACCACCCCACAATGGGAGGGGTACCTGAATTTGCAGCCCTATTTTTAGAACCACAGCAGAGCTCTTCTCTTGTGCCTAGATTGTTCTGGCTTCAGTGCTATCTGGAAGAAAGTGAATGGACTAGAGAACATCTGGAGAGATTTACTAGCAGTGGGCTCTGGGGATACCTTAGCTTTCTCCATCCACATGGGAAGACAGGCCTTCTGGATTGTCCCATTTAGTTCTCCCTGGCACTACCAGGTCAGAGAGAAAGGGGCCCTTGCCACCCTCTGCTGGGAATAAATACTCAGTGCATACAGGTGTCTTCTTGGGTGCCTTGCTGGGCCCAGGGCTTGAGTAATATATGGTTTGGGGATTCTCTGCCCATTACTCCTGAGCTAGAATGCTGCATCATCTTAGAGGGAGGATACCTCCTCTGGCAGAATCCTTAGGAATAAAGGGATCGACAATCTCTCTGAAAGAGAGAGGCTGCAGAGACAACTTCCTAGAAATTCAAAATGCTTTATCTGTGAGCTCCTTCTTCAAGGTTGGGTCGGGGAGATGAGCAGGGACAAACAGGGGATCAGACCCTACAGGGTCCTCCCTGTTGTGCCAAGCCAGTACTGACACATCAGGGTCTCCCTGGGACACGTGTTGACCAATTTCTCCATTCTTGGTAGTCAATGGTGGCCCCAAATGACCTTTATTACCTTGTTTCCCACACCTGTTCTCACCTGCCCTCCAGCCACACCAGATTTTGTCATTAGATTTTCATGAGCCATTGTACTTGTACAGGTCAGCATAGGCTAAGTTATGCTGCAATAACAAATAGTCCCCCAACAACACATGCTTATTTCCCCCTCATAGTGTTGTTTATCATGGGTTGGCAGAGGTTATGTTCCATGCCATTGAAAATCTTCTGTCAGAAGTGAGGGAACTCTGGCGAGTCCAACATTGATAATTAAATGTCCTGGCTTAGAAGTGACATACATCATTTCTATTTACAACTCATTGGCATACTACACTCATGGTGTCACTCCTACTTCAGATGGTCCAGGAAGCACAATCCCACCACGTCCCTGGAGCACAACTAGAAGAAATGACAAATTGCATTGATGCTACATGATTACCACAATGTTCTCCTTAAATCACAACTTTGCCCTCTTTTTAGAATGTCCTCCTCCTCCTTTCCACATTTTCATTCATGCATGCATGTCTACACGCAACTATCCATCTCCTCAGCCACCCACCTAATACTTAGTGAGCATCCATCCTGGGTGCTCTTCTCTAGAGAAATTTGTAATCTTACTGGAGTTGTTCAAATCTATCCACCTTTTCCAGGCCATAGCTAGACTCCCCATGAAGACAGCCCATATCAATGGGTCCTTCCTTGATGTTATGTCATTGGTGGTTAGTTAGGCATAACAACAATTATTATTGAATTATTATTGAGCCCTTACATTAAGCCACACATTTTGCTAAAAGTTCACCTTAACCCTCACTACAGTTTTGAGTTGTTGGCTGTATTATGCCCATTTACAACCGAGGGGGGTTAAGTCACTTTCAAGATCTCACAGCTACTAAGTGGCAGTGTTGAGGTTTAAATTTGTCCTGAGTCCATGCCCTTACTCTTCCATGGCTGCGCTACAGTTATCTTTTTTTAAAGAAGATTTTATTCATTTATTTGAGAGAGCACGAGCACAAACTTGGGGAGCGGCAGGCAGAGGGAGAGGCAGAATCAGGCTCCCTGGGAAGCAGGGAGCCTGAATCTCAGGGCTCACTCCCAGGACCCCGGGATCATGGCCTGAGGTGACTGAGCCACCCAGGCACCCCTGCACTTCACTTGAATGCTCATGCAGTTTTTCCCTCTGTGTCTGAGATCTGTTATAACACAAACCAGGATTATTCCCTGCAGTCGTGCTATGAGCACTTAGAAGGCAGAGATCGTTTCCAGTGATTTTGAATTCTTCGATTCCTTTTTGATGAAGGAATGAAGGAGGGAGAGACGAAGGGAGGGAGAGAAGAAAGGAAGGGAGGCAGGAAAGAGGAAGAAAAGAGCAAAGGAGGGGAGGGGAGGAGCTGATGTTCTGAACCCGGATTGAGAGTCTTGGCCAGCAAGGCACATGGCGGCATGGCCGCTCCTGGAGGCAGCTCCTGCTCTGATCGCGGAGAGGTGACCCATAAATCGGGGTGCTGCGCTTTAACCCAGCTATCAGCAAAGTCTCCGAGGCGGCGCTGCTCTTCTAACCCCACCGGCAGCGAAGTTCCCCAAGTCTCGAGTAGCTGGGCTCGCAGCCTCCACGTGGCTCATTACCGCTGAAGAGCTTCTCCAGTCTACCACGTCTGAGCCGACTACAATTAAATACACAGATGTATTCCTCCTCACTCGGCTGCTGGAAAGGAAATATTTTTGAAAACTATGACAACTCAGTATCACAGCTCAGAGAAACTGGAGGAAAAGGAAGAAAGGGCTACGAAGGAAGCATTAAACAGAATTTTTAAAGGTCACTCTCTGATTTTGGGTATTACTTTTCAAAGCAGTATTTTGAGATTTAAACAAACAAAACAAAACAGAAACAACAACCACCCAGAATGACAGCTAGCCTCCGCCCTGTGCAGTCAGATAATGGTTTCCACGGGGCATCCACAATGGTGAGGCCTGAGAGCGTCCACCTTTGCTGCAGCCCGGCCCTGTGTGCCAGGCCCAATTTGTTTTCTGCGACTGCTCAGTCTTTACCAAAAGAACAGTCTGCAATCCCGTGCTGCTCTTCTCTGGGGCTGGAGCCTTCTTAGACTGGGTCTCCCACATTGGTGGAAGGTTTGGCTTAACCTAGATTCTTCTAAGGCAGCTTCTTGATGTTCTAATCAAAGGGTCCTCCCTCCATAGTGTCTTTTAGACTCCAGCCTTGAGAGCCAAATTGCTTTTTCTGTGTTTACTCCTACATCAGAGAGCAGGTGCGTGTGACCTGGGTGTGTTTGTTCTTGTATGTATGTGTGTGTCCCAGAATATGTGATCATGCTCATGGGTATGTGTGTGTGTGTGTATGCGGCAGGTATATGTGTCTGCTTGTGTATGTGTGTGGTTCTCTAAATAATATGCATGCGTGCCCCTGTATGTGTGTGTGTGTGCGTGTGACCATGCATATGCTAGTGACTACTGTGTTGGCAACTTTCACCCTGGAGATAATGTGTAAGTGCCTAATTGCATTTGCTATTTAGCAATTAACCACTTGCAGGTGCAACTAGTTGTAAGCACAGTTCTGCATGTGTGACTAATTGCAGGTGTAAAATATTCACCTCTTCAGTTCCCTTCATGGCTCAGTGGGGCTCAATGCTAATTCTCCCTCACCATCTGGGTTCCGCTTCATCCTCTGGCCAGACCATCTCTGCAGAAGAGGGGCCCATGGGAGAAGTAGGAAAGCTCCTTCCGAGCAAGAAGGGACCTGGAGTCGAAGGGGAGCAGGCTGGAGTTGGGGGTCATGGCAGAGATTCAGAAACTTAGCTGGTGAGTTTCCTCCTCACCATGCTGCCCATGCAGAACAAGGGGGCTAGCTGGGTCCTTGGGCCCCAAAACCTCCCCATCAGGAGCCTGGCATCTCCTCAAGGGAAGCCCTCAGGGGAGGGTGTTGGTTTTCTGAGGGATTTCCCTATCCTCAGACCATTTGCCCAGGCAGTGATACATATCATTGTAGAGCTGGTTTGTGGAAGTTTGGATAGGAATTCGGGAAGGGCATGCCTGGGTGGCTCAGTGAGTTAAGCCTCTGCCTTCGGCTCAGGTCATGATCTCAGGGTCCTGGGATCGAGTCCCGCATCGGGCTCTCTGCTCAGCAGGGAGCCTGCTTCTCCCCTCTCTCTGTCTGCCTCTCTGCCTACTTGTGATCTCTCTCTCTCTCTCTCTCTCTCTGTCAAATAAATAAAATCTTAAAAAAAAAAATAGAATTCAGGAAGCTTGGATCTCTCTGCAGTATTGCCGCTACCCTGTGTGATGGCTGCACCTGTGCTCTCAGCTGTTGATCTGCAAAATGGGGGTGACCCTCTGCCCTACGTTCCAGGTCGGCCCCCGGGGTGACCTGAGGGTGAGGTAGATGTGACTTGTTTTGGACTTGTCTGGTAAAGAGTATATTCAGGGAGGTGTGGGTGAGGGGACAGGTGACTCTTGGGTGGCCCGGGGAGTTTCTTACCTGTAATGCGTTCATGGTAAAAATCTCCATGGGGTGTCCAGGGGATGAAGAAGTAGGAGCAAGGACAGAACTCCTGACCCTGAGCTTCACTCCCTGGGCCCCTCTCACCACTAGTTGCAAGGGCAGGCCTGAGAACAGGCCCTCTTCGGGGCAAGGACTCATCTTCCCAGCAGCCCCCAGCTGAGAACTCTCTGCTGCCTGGCTTTCTACCCCTCGCATTGAGGCACACCCTCCTTGTGGACAGTGGGCCCGTTGGCAGTCTGCAGAGAGCCACTCTCCACAGCTTGAGGCCTGGATAGAAGGCCTGGGAAAGGAGAATGGGAAAAAGCAAGGCCCAGTGGAAGCGAGAAGACCAGGAAGTAGTTGGGACAATGTCAGCTGGTGAGCAGGCAACCAAATGGAATATCAAGCTCTCCAAGGAGCTTCTCTGAGAAGTCCAGCGGGAGAAGCTACTGCCAGGCCCCAGCCCGGAAGGGCCCTGTCTCAGAGCTCCAGAGGGTTCAGAGCTCCCAGCCAAGGGCCGGCCTAGGGCCATTCTTGCCACATTAGACTGGTTCTCACTGCAGCTGTAGACATGCATTTCCTGGGATGAGGGGGGCAGGGGAGTCATGGGGAGAAAGCTTCTGGAGGCAACAGCTTGGTGTACTGCCCCATGGGGTGTGTTATAAGAGGCCCAGTGAGGAGGGAGTGAGGGTGAAGCCTGAGGCCAAGGGAGAGGTAAAGCGGCAGGGGTAATAGTCGTGTCATACGCCCCCTTGTGGCCAGGATTGGGGAGGTCGCGTGGCCTCCCGGGCACTGGGGGAAGGGTGTGAAGCCTAGTCAGGACCTCAGGGAGTTTGTGGCTCCCAGACTTTACTCCAAGGGGGCACTGGTCCAGGGGCAACCATCACTCTGGCGTCACATTTTGAGTTAAGTCCTTCGTATTGTATGGCTGAACTTGGCTTCCCAGTCCTGACACTTGGGTGCCTACTCTGAGCAACTTTCAGTAGTTAAGTAAATTAAGTAAAACTTATTTTGACCCCAGGATCCTTGGCCTGTCTCTCAGTGGGGTTCATTGGAGTGCAACTAAAGATGGCTTTCTGATAGGATTGATTTGAGCTGACCCTTTATACCTTATTTCTCCAGAGATTCGAAAACTTGTTGAAAACAGGAATGAGAACTTTTCTATATCTACTTCACCACTTGCTAGTTATGCCTCAGATTTCTCATCTATAAAATGGGATAATAGTAGAGCTTACCCGATAGGGTTGTAGGGAGGATTAAATGATGTGAGCAAAATGCTCATCATGTTAGCTAGCATGGAGCAAACCCTTGTGAAGTATTAGTACTCAGGTTACTTGTGTTATTGTTGTCGTTCTTAATTTTATTGTACTGAGGCTCCTTCCTCCCAAGAATGCCTGCCCCTCCCTCCCCAGGATGGCTTAGGGTCAGTGTTGTCTGTTGGCTTTCGATCCCAGCACCTCATAATTCTGAGACCAGTGTGGTTTGAACCCAAATCTTTGGCTTCCTCATGACAGCAGATGGCTTTGGGGACTGCTGGGAAGTCTCTGGTCAGGAGTCACACACAGTTCCAGCCAAGCAGAAAATGTGCTTGCCCCAAATAGTGGCCATCGGACCCAGACTTCACACGCGACAAGTCAGGAATGAGACACAAATATATTAGAACGTCTGCCTTTTGACCGTTGCTTTAGATGATAAATTCAGGATTAGCATAAAAGGTCCACATGTGGTCATTCAGAGGCCAACTCCTCAGCTTCATCCCACCATCACAGGGAGTGACTGTGTTCAAGAAAATTAAAGAATGTGAGTTCTGGGAGAATCCCTCATGATTATGCCATGAAACCATCTTTCTCATTTGGGAGAAGCGGTGACAGAATGTTCAGAGAATATAGCCGGAGTTCAGGCTGTTCAGGGTAATTTATCTTTTAGCTGGTTCTTTTAAAGTCATTCCCGTCAAACGCAATGCAGCTTTAAAAGAGGCTTTCTTAATTGCCAACCCTCACAAATAAGTGTATGCATCGATATGTGTCTGTGTGTACAACATCAGGCATCCCAGCCAACACGCAGCTGACCCCGGATGTTAGCCTGAGGGACCAGCTGGGCTTCAGCATCAGCTGGATTGCTTGGAAACATCCAAGCAAGGTCGTGGTCCTACTTACTTATCTGGAAAATGGAGGCTGGGGACAGAGACCTCTGCTTTTTTAGTTCACATTAGACCAGAGTCCAGCCTAGGGGGCTCCAGAGTTTTAAACCAAAAATGAGGTAAAGAATACCAGTTTACCAATGAAAGCTTTCCATTAGGGATATTAAAACATATATACATACACACATACACACACACACACATAGCCCAAATAATAACACAAGAGCTGTTATCTCTTGTCAGTGCATCATTTCTTAAAGGGAGGTTAGTTTCACACTTAAACAAGGACAAGGCAGGAGATCCCTTTGTCTTCAACTTAATGCATGTAATTGGAGTTCTAGAAAGCCTAATTACATGTTTCCAAAATAAAAAGGGGGGAAACATATCATCCCAAAACTTAAACACTTGAGAATTTAATCTTTATGAAAAACTTCATGAAGATGTCACCTTTGTGAAAATCTCACTACATTACATTTATCCCTTGTGTTTACACAGCTTTGTCACTTCTGGCAGCTCTAAGTGTGGGAATAGCTGTTCTAACCGATCTTAAGATGAATGATATTTTCTTTCTTTCCTTATACACCTTATCCGAATACTCACCTGGAGGGAACCATGAAATATTGGGCAATTGCTGTTCTTTAAACCTTAGCTTATCATGACCCAATATTCTGAAAACAGCAATCTCACTCATAGTAATTGCTAACATTCATGATGCATGTGGTGTGTAGAAACGCTGTCCTTCCTAAGTACATTACGTACATTAGCTCATTTAATCATCCCAGAAGTCACTGAATTGTGTCCCCACAAAATTCACATGTTGCAGCCCTAACCTTCCACGAGATTGTGTTTGGAGAGAGCGCCTTTAAGAAGGTGAGTAAGGTTCAATGCTGTTATAAGAACAGGGCCCTCATCTGATAGAATTGATGCCTTATAAGAAGAGGAAGGGAAACTGGAGCTTTTTCTCTGTACACACCCAGAGAAAAGGCCGTGTGAGGACACAGTGAGAAGGTGCCATCTGCGAGCTCGGGAGAGAACTCTCACCTGCCGGCACCTTGATCTGAGACTTCCAGCCCCGAGAGCTGTGAAAAATAGACGTCTGTTGTTTAGGCTATCAGTTTGTGGTGTTTTGTTAGGGCAGCCCAAGCAGACGAAGACAGCAACCCTTTGGAAGAGGTACTTCTGTCAGCTCCGTTTTGCTGAGGAGGACCTTGAATCCCGGAATTGTGACTAGCGGGTCCAAGGTTGGACAGGAATTACGGAGGTTGGCCTTGTTCCAGAGTCTGAGCTGCTAGCCAGGAAGGAGCTGCCTTCTGCTGAGACGGGAGCAGGGGGGCGGTCCTCGCTCTTCTGTCGAAGCCAGTACCCCCGTCTCCTGGTGCTGCTGCACAAGGCTCTGTGTTTTGAAATGCCTGTCAGGAAGAGAATGAACACAAAGTCCCGGGCGCCGAGCTGGGCACAAAGTGGGCGAGAGCTCAGGAGATGCTAATGAGGAACAAATAAATGAATGGAACGCTGACATCCCTATGTCTTCAGCTTAATGTGTGCGACCGTAGTCTTAGAACAGCCTAACGACATTTTTTTTGAAGAGGAGCCGTTAGCCTAATGAAATGGGTAAACATGAGCAGAACGAATCACTGTCAGGTTCTATAAATTGTGTCTTGAAGTGCTAACTGCCCTAATAAGAGCAACCGGAGTAAATGAATGCACCATTACACTGAAAACAGGACCATCGATACCAGAAGACGCCTGCCCCCTCACCCTCCTGCTGATTGCTAATGGGTGCTAGCCGGACGGGCCATGACAGATACGTGGCACAAGCATTCAGGTGGCCATCTCCATGTGCTTTTTACTTGTATTACTTACAGGGATTTGTGTGTACGGTAATCCCTCCCCAAACACAGATTCTCTTTTTATGAAATTCTGGTATCCTTGGATTTATTTCTGTATACTCTGAGAATTTCTGTTCCAGGATCCTTAGGTTTTGAGTCACTGCTGCTGGAGATAATTTAGAAATAGAGGAACTGGTGGGCGGTAGGAGAAAAGAGAGTGAGTGGAAGGCGAAGCGGCACCAGACGCTTTACAACACGGTCTTGGAGGAGGACCTGGGATGCCTTCCCGTTCTGAGGGTGCCCTGGGAAGGGGACTGGGATGTGCGTGACCTGGGATCAGAGTTCTAGGCCAGGAGCTGTCTCTCCCTCCATAATTCCAGAGAGGAATTAGTCTCAGCCTAAGCAGGCTGAGGGATTAGATACCCAGGGAGCTCCTCTGAGGAGGTTATATAAAGATTCCTGAAAATGCTTCAAACTTCACAGTCACTGTGTGTCTCTGGCATCCCAGTGGAAGCAGAGAGTCAGGGCCTGAGTGGTAGGTGACATAAATCAGAAAGAATCTGAATATTTGATTGGGGGACAAGATGAGGCAAAAAAAAAAAAAAAAAAGTAAATTAGTATGTGCATTACTGCACCATGGCAGAATTACAGATGCCTTTTTGAAACTGTGACAAAGGGAGATTCTGAAAATGCTTTAGCAAATAGAGGCTAGTAAATAAGAATGACTAACATGGAGATCAGGATTACTACTTTCAATTTACGCATCATGTTATGATCTCCTTTTCATGTGGCATTTATATGTTTAGGAAAGTGTCGTTGTTTTTACTAAAGGAGCACATTTTTATTAACATTTCAGAGAAGAGAAGAAAGAGAAAAAAAAAGTATAGTGAGGAAAAGTAAAAAAATGGCTTAGAAAATCCAGAAACTACCATCATTAAATTGCGGTCAACACCACTTTATATATGCCTCTATCATCCATCTTCGCTATGACTGGAAAGATAGATGGCGAGTCAGGACTAATTTTGGGAAGCCGTGATAATGGCAATCTTGAAAACATTAATTTAATTTTGCTTAAATATATCTGAAGAAAAAGAAACGAATACAAAATGGAGGAAATCACTCCATTTGATAACTGTTTCTTCACCACAAAATATATTATTTCCTGAAAGATTCTCTTAAGATTAAGAAAGAATATTATAAAGATGTTGAGATGTGAATCATTGTTCTAAACTTCATATTTCAACTTTAAGTAGCCGCCTGTAACCCCTTTCTCTGCACGACGAGGAAATCCATATACTTCTCTTTTTTCTGCTCCCTGGCCCTGGGGCCTGGTTTCTGTTAACTTTTTTTTTTTAATTATTTTTTCATGATGAGGCTTATAGCAACGTCCGAATGTTTGCATCGTATTTCCATATTTAAAAGACCGGAATGGCTCCCAGTTGCTCGCTCAGGACTTCTCTATGCCGAATTCATGATTTGAATTTATCTCTTGGTTGAGTGAATTTCATTATCAAGTAATTGTTCCCCGTGGCAGGACTCTTCGTTACCTGAGGTGCTACATCGATGGGAACACCTGCCTGCGAAATGTCACTATAGACGCGTCTGCCGCTCGCCTATGCTTCCCCTTTGAGTGACTTGCGCGCTCCTCTCCCGGCTGATCACTTCTTTATCTCTGAATTCAGCAACTCCACCAGCCTGTGCCTTTGACTCTGCTGATTATTCCTTCGTTTTTTCAAAAATATTTTTTCCTATTAGCTCTTTGAATACCTCCCCCACGCCTGCCCCTCCCCCCATCTGTACCCGCTGGGGCCTCTGGTTTAGGAATAACAGTTGTCCTCCATAGATTCTTCGGAGCCTTTTCTTTGCTATCACCTATTTTTTTATGTATTGAACTCCGTGCGATCTTAAACTCTATCAATTCTGGAGCCATTTCTACTAGATTCGTTTTGTGATATTGTTCTCTTGATCCATACCTCGTTTCTTTAACTCTGCAATCTCCCCTTCTAATTTTATTCTGGTGTTTTTATCATCTGGTCTTGAGCTTTTGTATTATGGAATTCTCCCAAGAGTGAGTCCTTATGGAGTCTCTTCTTCTCTTTCTTCGGCTGAATTTTCTTCCCTACTGAATTCTTTTTCTGTTTCTTTTCACGCTCTGTTTCTGGATTTCCTTCTTGTTTTTCATACAGTCAGTCGTGAGTTTGCATATTTACCCCACAGCTCCTTTCTTTCTTTATTTAAAAAAAAAAAATCATGTTGTTGTTGTTTTAAATTAATGTATAGTGTATTCTTCGCCCCGGGGTACAGGTCTGTGAATTATCAGTCTTACACACTTCACAGCACTCACCATAGCACATACCCTACCCAGTGTCCACCACCCCGCCACCCTATCCCTACCCTCCATCCCCCAGCAACCCTCAGTTTGTTTCCTGAGATTAAGAGTCTCTTATGGTTTGTCTCCCTCCTGATCCCATCTTGTTTCAATCCATTGTGGATGCTCTTAACAAAGGCAGCACCTTGCCGCTCTCTGATTTTCTGCCCATTCTGCCTGAGCCACTGTTAAAGGGCTGGGTCAGCCCTCCCCTCCCCTTTCCGGACCCCGGAGGAAGAGGGAACCTCTTCTGGATCTGTTCACAGTCTTGGAAGGAGACATGATGTCTTCTCTCTGTCTGGGACTTTGTTAAATGCTTCTAGCCAGGGCTCGTTTTCCTCTAGTTTGGGGTGGGAGTGGGGGTAAAGCCTTGGTGTTTGAATTGTTTGACTGCTTCCGAGGGGAGCCCTGCCACTTATCTTTCTGTAAGGCCATTACCCCCCAAAGAAAAAGATTTTTAAAAAGACCCTTTCAGCTTGCTCCTTTCCAACACTCAAAATAAGGGGTTCCGGAGGGTTTCTCAGAACCTTAACTCATCGGTTGTGCCGGAGTGATCCTGCAGACCTGTGTAGACTGCCTTCCTCACACCTAACGCCCGTGTGCACCACTGCTCCCCCTTGCTGGCTGTCTCTCCTGCGGGCCTGCTTCCAGTCTGTTGTCTGCCGCACATTCCCTTCTAACTTGAGGCCTTTCCAGTGTTGATCCCTCTGCCTGGCTCACGCCTCCCTGTCTTCCCGCCATTCCCAAGTCACATCTCAGCTCAAATGTCGAGGCCTCAAGGAACCCTCACAGACCCATTATAGGAGGCCGAGCCTCTGTTATTTGCCGAGCTCTGCTCTCCGCAGTGAAATTCTCTTCTCCAAGTCACAGTGTGCGGTTACTTTCTTGGGACTTCCCCTGGATGGCTGAGTCTGGAAGCAGGCCCGTTTCCACGGCTGTTGATTCCAGTTCCCCGTTTCTCCTCGTGACTCACTAAGCCTCCACTTTTTCCAGCTGCATTGTAGAAAGTTTAATCCCAGGTGCCCTGTGAGGAAAAACTGACTTTTTCTTTTTCTTTTAATTTTTTTTTTAAAGGTTGTATTTTAAATGAGCTCAGTGTTGGAACCTAGAATGAGACACGTGGCTGTAGAAGCCCATGATTTATGGTGCCAAGACACCAGTCCAGCACGTAAGGGGGTGGTCCGTGGGCTAGTGGGCGGCCCTGGGAGGAAACTGAAGGTCTGAGATCTGCTCTCACATGGCGCTGAAGGAATCTCTCACTTCAGGCTGCAAGCCTATGAGAACTTAGTTATGCGTCTGGGACCAGCCTCCCCAAGCGAGTGGCCAAAGATGCATGCTCCCAACTTCCCTCTGGTCCCAGGATGACGATGCCAAGTTTCTGGTCAGTGTGGTGAAAGCGGTATGACTAAGCTTTCCTGAGACAGACATCCCACCAGGATTGACTGAGCAGCTACTATGTGCCAGGCACTGCCAGAAGCCTTTGAATACCAGCAAAACATGATCCAGCCCTAATGAAAGGCATCTTTACCAGTGCTTGGGCTGCCAAAGTAATGCCCTCAAAATCTCTTGGACCCACAGCCTCAGGAATTGCTTCCTGCAGAAAACAGTGTCTAGAGTCAGATGGTGGCAGGGTCAGGTCTGGTCACACCCCGCCTCCATGCTGGGAGCTCCCTGAGGGCAAAACCTGTCTCATTCATCTGTCCACCTGCAGTGAGATGGCAAATGGCACAGAATCGTGCAGGCCCTCTTCTTCCCCCAACCACACCAGCTCTGCTCCTGTAGCCCCTAGAGACCACTAATGAGAAGAGCCTGTCTGTGGGTTTCTGCCTCTTGTTTCTCACCAGGATTTGGGGCTGCCCGGTGTTCTCCCCACTCCGCCATCCCAGCAGCCCCTGCCCCCACTTCCTTTTCTGGAAGCCTTTGCCCAGATTGCACGTGTGCCTGGCAGACATCTTGAGGCCCGGAACGAAGCCTGCCTGGCCAGAAGGGGACCATCCTCCCCACCCCCCGCATGTCCACGCTGCCAGGTGGCCTGTCCACAGCTCTTGCCCTGTCTCTTTTGAAGCACAGCCGCACAGGCTGCCGGCCGCCCTTGCTGCCATAGCACAGGCCGGGAAGCTAGCCAGTCTCATCCCTGTGCCAGGCGAGCAAGACCTGGGGAAACAGATAGATCTGCTCCTGGCCTCGGAGGGGACAGCTAAATTGTCAAGCAGCACACTAATGGGGGCTGCTGACTGCACAGGTATCTCTGGGTTATAAATGCCCAGCACCAAAGAGCCTCCTAAGTCACACAGAGGACAACTTTATGATCCAGAAAGTAAAGAACTGGAGCAAGATCAGCTTGTGACAGGGAGCAATTGATCGGGGATGGGAGAGAGCTTGGCCCAGGAGCTCAGGACTCCATAAACCATCGGAACTCCGTGCTTCCTGGGGGCCATGTGCTGACCGCAGCACGGGATGCCCAGGGAACTGTGTGGGAGCTCTGGAGGGCCATGCAGTATAGTCCTGAAGCACAGGTGGGGGTTGGAGCTGGGATTCCCTGCACCACCCTAGTTTATTTCCCTTACAGCCCTCGGAATGCTCTTCCTATAACCCAGGTCTGATCATGAGCCTCTTCTGTGGAAAAGGTGTCAGTGGCTCCCCAATCTCCCTAAGAATCAGGCCAGACTCCTTAGCGTGGCATTCAGGGTGCTGTGGGATCTGGGGTTTGATGAACTCTTCGGCTACATTTAATGCTTGTATTTCCCGAGTTGTGACTTGTGTTCTTACCTCTGGGCCTCTGTACAAACTGTCGATTCCTTTTACCTTGAAGGCCATCCTCCCCCACTTTCTACTCATTTGGCTTTCTGCCACTCATGCTCTGGCTTTAGCTCAGATGTCACCTCTTCCAGTAAGCCTTCCAGGTTTGGATGCCTCTTTCATGCGCATCCCCTATCACAGCATTTATCACACAATCATGTCTTTGCTATTTCTGTTTGCTTTGCCCTGCATCAAGATCTTGGCTGGAGTGGGGTGGGCAAGGTTAGTCTTTTACTTATCATTTTATCCCTAGGGCATGGTGCAGTATCTGTCACATGGAGGATATTTGTTGAAGAAGTGAATGAATGAATAAATAAATGAATAATATGATAAATAAAATAACACAACAAAGTTGGGGGGGGGGAGTTGGGCGCTCCTAGGGCATCCTCTCTCCCTGTCTGTCCTCCTTCTCATCCCCCCTGGAGATACAGTCATCACAGGGTCCCAGGCTGCGTCCCCATCCTCTGTTGCTCTGTGCCTGGGAATGCTCTGGCTGATGGCAGTCCCTGCGGACTGCAACCTAGGAAGACCTCCTCGAATCGCTTGTGGGGCAAGATCCCTACTGTGCCTCTCCAGCTTCCAGTTTTCACGGGGGCTTCTCCCATAACTCTGGCTTGACACATATTTTGTTGCACTTTCTTTGTACATTTTTATGTCCCATTGTTTCTTTAACTTTTTACCTTGAGGTAATTACAGATTCTTAGACAGTTGTAAGAAATAATATGGATAGAACTATGGGCCCTTTATCCAGTTCTCCCCAGTGATAACATCTTATAGAAGTGTAGTATAGTATCACAATGAGGAAATTAACATTGAAACCCTCCCTTGCACTTATGCAGATTTCACCAGTTTTCTATGCACTCGTGTGTATGTGTATGTACTTAGATCTGTTCTGTTTTATCACATGCGTAGAATCAGAGGACCATCACCACAGTCAAGATACAGAACAAGCTATCACAAGCATCCCGAGAGATACCCTTTTACAGCCACAATTGACTCTCTCCCTCCTACTTCCCCCTCATCCCTGCCAACCAAACCACTCTCCATCTTTATAATTTTGTCTTTTTAAGAATGCTGTGTAAATGAAATTATAGTTTGTAACCTTTAGGGATTGACTTTTTTTTTTTTTTCCTCAGTGTAATTTAACTGAGATCACCGAAGTTGTGTGTGTATTAATAGTGTGGTCCTTTTTATTGCCGAGTAGTATTCTACAGTCTGGACGTACTGTAGTTGTTTCCACTGTTCACCTGTTGAGAGGCATTTGCATTGTTTCCAGTTTTTGGCAGTTATGCATAAAGCTGCTATGGACATTCACATACAGGATGTTGTGTGAACATAAGTTTTCATTTTTGTACAGATGGACAATGAGCACACGAAATGGTGTTCAACATCCTTAACTCCTAGGGACATATCAGGTAAAACCACACTGAGATATCACTGCATACCTATCAGAATCACTAAAATTAAAGATAGTGATAATACCAAATGCTGGCAAGGATGTGGAGAAACACTATCCCTCATACAGTGCCAGTGCCATTCTGGAAAACAATGCCATGCTTTCTCACAAAACCAAGTGCGTGCTTATTACATGATCCAGCAATTGCACTCTAGACCATTTTAATTGTATTTTAAAATAAGTTTCAAATGATTCATACATAATTCATATTCATGGTAAAAAAAAAGTAATACAAGTAAACATAAAGAAAAAAAATCTGTCACTTTGCCTTCTAGACAAAACTATTAGTAATGTTTTGGTATATTGTATGTGTGTTTCTTTTATAAAAAATGGTGTCATATATTTTCATGACTTTCTTTTCTTTTCTTTTTTTTGCAATATATTGTTTCCCCCTCTATGTCAGTGGGTGTCTCTCTTATCTTGTTAATGTTAAATTCAGTGACTTATTTCACTAAACTGAGACATCGAGATCATTTTACTTTTTCTTCCTGCTGCTGTAACAATAACAGATGAAGTCCCTCATTCACATATTTTTGATAACTTCAGTGGATGTTATTCTAAAAATTAATTCCAAGTAGAATTCTTAAAGTTTTTCCTATTTTTAAGGCTTTTGATAAAAATTTCCAGTTACCATTCAGAGATACTGTATTAATGATGTATCCCTCATATTCTGGATGCCCACGAGCGACCCCCGCCTGTTTCCAACAATGGTGGTTATAATTCTTTTGATTCTATGTCAGTCTGATGGCTGAAAAATGCTAAATTTTAGCTTTTTGAATTTAAATTTTTAAATTTGATTACCAGTTGGACTAAATACATATTTATATCTTCATCTATTGTTAATTGCCTGTTTCTATTCTTTTTTTTTAATTTTTAATTTTTTTAATTTTTTATAAACATATAATATATTTTTATCCCCAGGGGTACAGGTATGTGAATCGCCAGGTTTACACACTTCACAGCACTCACCAAAGCACATACCCTCCCCAATGTCCATAATCCCACCCCCCTCTCCCAAATCCCCTCCCCCCACCAACCCTCAGTTTGTTTTGTGAGATTAAGAGTCACTTATGGTTTGTCTCCCTCCCAATCCCATCTTGTTTCATTGATTCTTCTCCTACCCCCTTAAGCCCTCATGTTGCATCACCACTTCCTCACCTGTTTCTATTCTTTACCCATTTTACTACTGATTGGAATGATACAGACTTCATCGTATATATTTCATTTTTTCTTAGTTTTGTAATTTGACTTAGAACTGTATATTTGTTGTGGATCTTAACATTCTTATGTTGCTAATCAGTCTTTCTCCTCATGTGTTATTCCCTCTGGTTCCTTCTTGAGGAGTTCTTTCTCACCCTAAACTTACACAAATATTCATCTCTATTTTACCCTATTTACATTAATGGCTCCATTTTTCATTTAAGTATTTAATCCAGTAGGGATTCATTTGGGGGATTTGATAGAAAGTAGGGGTTTAACTTGTTTTCCAGCAGCTGACCTGTCTCTGAGTCATTCACAATTTGCCGGGACCGGAAAGGCCCCCTGCGTCACTGCCATGTTCTTCTCTACCCTCGGGTCTGTTCCATATCAGGTGTCTGAAGCCTCCTACCTCTACGTGGGAGCAGCCTGCCCTCTCTCTCCAACATTATCTTTATTATTTTCTGTGATGTGCCTAGGGTCTCTTTTCTCTGACTTTGCCTGGTGAGCCCATCTGTCTGTACACACAGGCCTTTATCTTTAGCTTGGCAACATTTTATTACATTATATCTTTCATTTCTTTTCTGCTTCATTTGTGGATTCTATTTTAGGAACCCGCATTATCTACATGTGGCTCTTCATTCTCTCTTTTCCAGCTCTTTCACCTTCTGCCATATTGTTGTAATTTCTTTCCCATTTGTTTTCTGTGTTACTGACTTGATATTCAGAAGCTCCGCTGCTAGTCTTCCCTGCCTGCAAAGTGGCTTTGCTTCTGTGATTGCAGTTTTCGTTCCCTTGCTGTGTCTCCGTTTGGAATGCAGCTTCCTTTCCATCTCCTCCTGCAGACGGGTCCTTCTTGTGGCTCTGTGTTCCTCTGGCTTAGAAGCCAGGCTTTCTTGTATACTACTGAGGAGCTGTGCAGCTTCCTGGACTTTTCTGCTGCATGCTGGGCTATCTCCTTTTAGAGGTGTGCTCTTCCTCTGAGTCAACTGAATGATGTCCCTATTCTGGTGTCTGTGGGCTTTTTCCCTTTGACTTGGAGCATGACAGACTTTGGTGGGACTTGCCGAGGTTGCACAGGGGGGGGCGGTGACTTGCCCCGGGGCTCTCTTTCTGCCCCCTTTCAGGGTGATTTCATTCCCTTCTCATTTCCGTGCCAGCCGTGAACACTGACGCGTGCAAGTCCCCCTGCCACTTGCTCATATCTAAAATGTCTCCCTTGATGTGTCTCTTCTCTGCTTGCGGGGGGCATATTCCTTTGGCCAGCGGCATCTGGTTCTTTGGTTCTCCTCATCTGGTGCAGTATGTGAAAAGGAGAGTTCCCTGTGGGCACCACTTCTGGGTGTTTCTATCCTCACCCGTTCCCACTACTGCTTCCCTTTTGGGCAGCAGCTTTCAGATGCTCGATGGCCCTTGCAGACCTTGGGCAGCTGTGATCTGTGCAGCATGTTCTGGAAAGGGAAGAGGGCATTAGGAGTGAAATGGGAACTTCCTTGACCTTCAGCATAGCCCAGCTCCTCACTTGTGGCCGCCCTGGGCCTTTGAGACAGGGCCAGTGGGTGGCACTTACTGCCTTTTCTTGGGCATTCTGTTTCAGGTAGTCGAGTCAAGGCCCTAAACCTGGAATCCATCCCTGGCGCAGCTCTACCTCTCCCCACCTCTGACACAAGACTATCTTTCAGTATTAGTTTGAAGAACATTGTCATGAGCTTTCCCTGTTTGTCTGACATCATAATACTTGTACTCAAAGATTGTAACTGTCTTGGGGGCTGCTAGCCCCAGTTTGAGCCCCAAACTCTTCTTCTGTAGTGTGTTAAATCATTCATTTATTGCCCCCCCATACACATTTGTCTGTCAGCTTTTTGAGAGAATTATAACTCACCACGACATCAATAGTGCTTAAAACAGGGCCTCGTGCATAGTGTTTCACAGATTTTTTTTTTTTTAATTAAACTAGGATATGATTGCCAAGAAAGGGGACATATAGAGGAAAGGAGAAAAGGAGAGTGGACAGAGGGACTTTGAGGGACATGGCGGCAGCAAGAGGAAGAGCATAAGCCAGCGAGGGAGACTACAGAAGTCACAGGAGGGGAAGACACAGGTGGAGAAGTCGGGAGAGCAGAGCAGGTCTGAGGAAGCCCAGGGGGCCGGGAGGAGGCTGAGCAAGGACAGGTCAGCCCTGGTGGGCTTGGCCAGCTGGCTGAGAAGAGTCTTGAGGGAGGTACTGGCCCTCCTGGGCCATGACTGGCGATGGGTCTTTTCAGAAGATGGAGACAGTCCTTTCACAAGTCGGAAGACTGAGTGGGCTGAGGAAGAGGAAGCAGTGCTGTGCAGATTTAAAAAGAAAAAGAAGAGAAAAAAGAGGGCTTGAGGGGAAATCAGCATGCCAGAAGGTTTTTGTTTTGGTTACTGATGCTGTTGTTGGAATGGGGAAGGTTTGATCAGCTTTATATCCTAAGGGAAGGAGGTCGTGACTAGAAAGAGCAATTTGTAGACTGAGAAGGAGTATTTGAAAAAGCCATTCTGACTCTGCTCCTCAGAGGGTGAAGTCAGCCTTGTGGAGAGGAAGCTTGGTCCGAGAGCTCCTGAGGGCAAGGGCTGCCTCCCACTGGGTCGGGCAGGTGCCCAGCAGGACATGCACATGGCACCTGTCAGGGGAGACAGGAGGGCCATGGGCTGTGGTGGGTCACCTGAAGGTGACAGGAGAGAAGGGGAGGTTGCCCCCTTTCTGCCTCCTTGTGAAGGAGGGGGCAGGGCACAGCCAGGCCTAGGGTAGAACAAAGGAGAAGAATGAAAAGGCTTCTGGGCAGCCCTGAGGCCCAACCGAGGGGCAGAAGAAGCCTCTCCTCTGGATGCTGGGTGGCCAGCAAGGGAGCCTTGAAAGCCTCCTGCTAGCGGGGAGGGAGGGGAGTTTCTGCCATGTGCTAACATTGATTTCCTTTCTGGAAGGCTTGAGGAAGGCTTTTAGGAAGTAGCTTTGATTTAGCCAGGAGAGGGAATTTTCTGGACCCAAACCCACTTTTCCTCATCCTTCGGGTATTGTGGGGTATTGCTTTACATTCTGTCTCCAGAGATGTGAAGTGTATGGGCTGTGGGCGCAGAGCAAACCTCTGTGGAGATGGTCCTCGCCCCAGGCCCCCAGCCCCCCAGACACCAGGCAGTGGCTGTCCTTCTTCCCCTCTGTGTCCCCACCCACCCCCTCTTGGGTCATCAGCCTCTCTGAGGACCGACTTGAACCCGACTACACTGGCTTGGCACGGTCAGCTGGACAAGAAAGCTGGTCATGAAAGTGCCAGCTCTACACAGTGACTTACAAGAGCCTTCTTGGGTTGAGAAACAAGCTCTTACTTAATTACCTAATTAATCAATTAATAGATAAAACATCTTTGAGAACTTTCTGTGTGTCAGGAACCGATACCATAAAGGTGATGAGGCCATCATCCCTGCCCTCGAGAGTGTATATCTAGTTCAATGAGGAAAACTCACTTAAATCAAGGCCCTTAAGCAAGGAGACAATTCATGTGAGGTGTAGACAGTCCATTTAAATGAGAGGCAGAGGGATGGATTAAGTAATCCCTGGAGTCCTGTCCCAACCAAGCAGTTTCATTATAAAGCAGGACCTGCAAATTGGCTTTTCCTTTCAGTATTCTTCATTGTCCTTTCAAACAAATAATTAACCATGCAAAAATCATGCAGCATATTCTAGAACTCAATTCCTAGTACTGCTCTCCAGAGTACTTGAACTGTGCCCTGGGGTTGGCATTGTTACAAGAAACTCTTGATGAGAATAATGCTTGATACTGTGCGATTGTGTGCAGTTGGCCTTCCTTGCATGATTCTGTGTATGCACATCAATTACATGCATTCGGTATAATTTGTCTTTTTAAAATCACACCTTCTATTTCACCCCAAGAAGATAAATGGATCCTGCCTCGGTCCCAATTCCATTGATTTTTTTTGTGGTCCTATGGTGAAGCTATTATCAACACTAATCTCAAACCCCGCTAGGAGCCAGGAAGTCCTTAGAATACAGAGCACCAATTTCTGCGACTTCCAACTTCTTTTTCTTTTCACTGGCTTTTGTTCTGACTCCCCTCTCCTCATCTCATTTTCAAATATGATTTGATTATTATCCTGTGAGGTCCGTCCCCCTGGCTCTGTGCAGAAACCTTTTGGACGTCTCCAGGGGTCTCTCCGGATGAAGCGTGACCCTCCCCGGGGCAGGGTAGCCTGGGGACTTTGAAGCCTCACTCTGCGGCTTCCCTTTCCAGCAGGGTGGGCCCACACCCTTCACCTTGCTGCTCTCAGAATGACTTTTCTAGGGAGAGGTGGAAGAAAAGAAGAAACACGGGGGTTGGAATTGAGAAACTTCAAGGCACTGGGGAGGCTTTTGACGGTGAGCTCAGTGTTTGAAGATGGGGAACCAGTGATGTTTCTAGGACTTGAAGCGATCAGTGTCAGATGGGCATTGGCTTTCACTTTCCAGGCGGCCTCCCTGGCTGTCAAACACCCCTCCTTCTGCTGGGACTAAATTCAAGATCTGAAGCGATCACATGCCAATTAAAAATCATATTGATTAATTTTCTGAAGGCAATACGTTCAGTTCATTAAAATATTTCCAGCAGTACAAAGGGCATACAGTGAAGAGTAAGTCTTTTCTCACATTTGACCCTGAGCCCCGTGGCCTCCTGAGCACTGCTCTCACAGGCTCCTGTGGAGCCTTCCAGAGACAGTCTATAAATCAAGCACGCACTCAGTTCCTCCTGCTACTGCCACTGTCCACGCTGCTCCCTCTCCTCCCCTCCTCTTCCTCTTCTCCCTCCCTCTCCTCCCCTCCTCCTCTTCTCTTTGTATGTAAGATCTTAGAAATGATTCCATACCAGAACTCCTAAGTCTACCTCCTTCTAAGGGGCTGTATGGTATTCTCGTGTATGGATATACAATAACTTATTTAACAAATCTCCTATTAATCGCTATTTGGTTTGTTTCCATTTTTTTTGCCATTAAAAAGAATACTGCACAAAAGAATTGAGAGCAGGGTCTCAAACAGCTATTTGTACAAAAATGTTTACAGCAGCTTTATTCACAGTAGCCGAAAGGCAGAAATATCCCAAGTGTCCATCAGGACATGAATGGAGAAACAAGAGGTGGTATATCTACAACGGAATGTTATTCAGCTGTAAAAAAGAAGGAAGTATTGATAAATACAACATAGATGGACCTCGAAAATAGTATGCCAAATGGAAGAAGCCGGACACAGAAGGACAAATATATATGCTTCTACTTGTACGAGGTACCAAGAGTAAGCAAATTCGTAGGGACAAAAGAATAAAGGTTATGGGGGATGGGGGAAAAGGGAATGGGGGTTATTATCTGATGGGCACAGAGTTTTATGTTAGGGATGATGAAAATGCTTTGGATGTAGATAGTGGTGATGGCTATTGTAAATATATTTAATGGCACTGAATGAGATACTGGCAAATAGTCAAATTGATAATTATCCTATAATATAGGATTCACCACAATACAAAGAAATGACAAAGAAAGACAGGAATATGCTACTGAAGCCTTAAGAAAAAGAGGATACTGCAATGAACTCTTCATACAACAGAGCGCTCTGTAGGGATGCAAGTGTATCTGTATGATACAGTCCCAGAAATGAGGTTACAGAATGGGAGAGTGAGTGTATTTAAAATGTATACATTTAAAATTTTACATTTGGTGGATAATGCCAAATTTTCTTCTAAAAGATTGTGATAAGTAATGCTCTGACCCATGAGATATGAGGTTGGTTTGATGCCAAGCGCAGTGTGATAGTCAGCGTTTTGATCTTGGCTACCCTGACAGCGGAAACATGGTGCCCCTTGTAAATTTAGTATGTCTTTGTCTTAGGGTCTCATACCATATGTGTGGGGAACGTCAGAGACTTCACAGATCAGGGGTCACCCTGGTCCCAGGTCAAGACAGAGACAGGTCAGGAGCAGCCTGGAGGCACAAGGGAGGGCTGGCTGGCTGGGGTGTGGGAGAAGGATTTCTCACTCAGTTCCTCCTTCCCCAACGTCCCTCTGGTAAGGTCAGCCTGCTGCGTTGATCAACCTTATCAACCTCATCATGTGATTCATGGACCCATGGAATGGCACCTTGGAAGAGAGGCTGAGGTGCCCAGCGACCTAACACAAGAGTCCTTGATATGCTCCCTTCCCAGCCTTGAAGGCCTCTGTACACTCTGTACACTCTGGTGACAGGAGGCTCACTCCTTCCTGATCCTTATGAAGGCTAAGCTCCCATTAAATGCACCTCCTGGTTTCCAACCCATAATCCTAGACCTTCTGAGGAACCAGGACAAGTGTGGTCCTTCTCTTAGCTGCTCTTGGGCCAGTGACTTGCAAAGATAAAGCCTGAAACGGGATGGTGGTGGATGGATCCACGGATAAATGAATTCTTAGCACACTCTGGTCACTGGGTTCTTATTATCCTGTGGCCTCCCCAACAGCACAGAATTCTTTAGAAGGAAACTTTTCAGTTGAGAAAATAGTGGCTGGCCCTTTCCGGGATGTGGCTCTGTCCTGGGTCAGTGTAGAGAGCACATAGTCACCCGTCATGCTTCGGTCTCCTTCATGTAGTGCGCCGCGGAGCCACGGCTCCTTGATTTATGTGCATTCGTCCTGTCTAGAGAGCACCTTTTCTTGGCTTCAGTCCAGAATTCCAAACCCCCGCGATCAATCTGAGTGAATCTTAGCTCACTCACTGGCACTTTAGTCATTTCTTCCAGCTTTCTGTCACTTCCTGATTTGATATACATTCTGTTAAATATTTTTTCCTCCACTTCATGGATTAAAATGTTGATTAGGTCAGGACCAAGGGCAGTGTCAGGTGATAACATCCCATTTCTCAAGGCTGACAGGATACAGTTACTTAACAGAATTATTACTAATGGCTGAAGTCTCGGCCAACTCTCATGTTCATGGTGATATCATGCGGGGCTCAGACTCTGCTGAAATCAGGGTGACCGGGACTGTGGGAAGGGATTGGGGTGCGGGGGACAAAAGGGGACAGCTACTATTAGAGCCTGAGTTCTGACTGCCATGGAAGAAGTAGATTCTGCAGTGAAAATGAGGGGACTCAGGACAAACATTGGCTTGGTGTGTGAAACTGAGAGAGGAGAGAAGGATGGTTGCCTTCAGACATGTAGGTACAATATGAGAGCAGAAATAATGAACACATGTGTGGGGCTTACCACATGCCAGATGCCAGGCATGGTCCTAAGCACACTTGCGTACATGAACTCATGTAATTCTCACACATCCTGTGAGTCAGGAATAATTATTACCCCACTTGACAGGTGAGGACACTGAAGCACAGAGAATGGTGAAAGCATTTACCCGGAGTCACACCTCTCGGGCTTAACCCCAAGCAGACTGGCTCCAGTGTGTGTACTCCTAAGTGCTTCACTTCTGTGACCTTGGGAAGCTCAGCTTCCATCGAACTACTAAGGGAATTTCAAAGCGTGCACTGGCATGTTCAGCTTCTAGAAAGAGGACTTGGCAAATCCCAGGGATTCCAGATCTCAGGGTAATCTCTCCAGGGCCAGCAGTGCCTATGGAATTTTCTCTGTGCAAAGTGGGGAGAGGGAAAGCAACTGCTAGGAGTTGTTAATAGTAATAGCTGTTGATAAACTCTCTCCAAAGGTATCCCCCTCTGTTCTGAATGCATGGTGGCATTTCCTAGCACAAGGCTAGCAGGAAAAGGTCTGGCTGGAGGGAGGGCTTTGCCACCACCTGACACCTTCATCTTCAGTGGCTTCAGCTGTGAAAAGATGAGACTGATCTAAAGGACAACTTCAGTGTAAGACATTATCTTCAGCAGCAGTTTAGTGGGTCTTCAAAGGGGGAACATAAGTCACATATCTGGGTGTCAGCAAGACAGTGCATTCAGTGCCAGCAGACCCCTTACTGGACAGGCATGGTCAGCTGGGGGATGGACTTGTGTAGCCATCATACTGTGCTACAGAGACGCAGGGTGCTGGCTTGCCTGGGGAGCAGGAAGCAGCATAAACTCACATCCTTCTTAGATCCAGGAGCAGATGTGATCTAGGGCAGGGGTTCTCAGCCCAGCAGCCATGAGAGCCTTCCAGGAAGACCGGAAGTCTACCAAGGCTCAGCCCCATCTGCAGAGTCTGATTCAGTCCTCACATTTAGAAGGGGGTGGGTGGGCATCAGGACCATCTAGGAGCTGCTTCCAGGTGTGATTCTGATAACTCTCAGAGTTTGAGTACCGGTGGTCTCAGAGTCATTTCTTAGAGCTCCAAGTGTTTTCCTGTAAGGCTAAGGTAGTACAATCTGCAGGCTCTCCTATATCTAGGTGTGGGGGTGCAGAGGGGAGAGGGAAGCAAAGACAGGCCTTGGTTAGCTCATCTGGGATGGGCCACTTTAAGGATGGGCTGCTGCCAAGGCTATAGACACATGCCCAGGCAGCCAGAGAAACTTCTTACTGCAAAGCATTGCAAAGTTGTCCTAACATCTTGGTACTGGAAAATGCTATTTATTGGACCTAGAATAGTTCAGTTTTTAGCTGGCTTATCTCCCAATCTGACTTCTTTTAACCTCATTTTAATTATTTTTTCCTTAAGATTGATACAATTTAAGTACTAATTAGAACATCATTGAAATCTGTTATCCTAAACAAAGACCTTTCTGATTATGCTTTTTAAGAACTTTTTTTTTCTTTTTTTGGTGAAGCAAATACAAGCCTGTTATTTTATTTTTTTTTTTCCAATTAGGTAGTATACAAACGTGCCCAAAAAAAGAAAAAGAGAAAGAGAAAGAAAAAATTACTTCAAATTCCACCGCGAAGAAGAAATTAACATTTGGTGAACATCATCACCGCACTCTTTCTCTGATAGAATGATAGCTAATTAGGTAAATTGAACCACTTTTACAAAAATAGAATGTTACTGTACACATTTTTAAATTAAAAGCAATATGTTTAATTTGATTTGAATTTAATAGATAACAAAATTCAAATGGAACTTCAGAAAGTGCTGAAGTTCAGAAATATTTTTCTTCATTGCAAGTTTTTAATTTCTGAAAGAATTTCTGTGAAGTTGTTTATTTGAGGGAAGGATGTGATTCTTCCCCCGACCCCCGCCCAGTTCTAAAATTTCACAGTGTCTGCTGCTGCTCCCTGCACCCCAGGCCCTGGATGTCTTCCGCCACTATTTTTACCACGACAAGGTTTGTGGGCATCTGTGCTCTGTGCCCTGCCCAGGGGCTTTGCCGTGTCCCCCTCTCCCCCTTCAGTGCCATTCCCTGCCTTTTGCTACAGATTCTTTATTCAAGCCGAGGGAGTCCCAGGCCTTCCAATGCATAGGAAGCGCTTGAGGGTTTGGTTAAATGGCAGATTCTGGTGCGGTAGGTCTGAGGTGGGGCCGAGGGTCTTTATTTCTAACAAGCTCCCTTACGAGGTCAATGTTGCTGCCCCAAGAACCACACTTTGACAGACAGGTTCTAACATGTTTTGTTCACTTCAGTGTCAGCCAGATTCCATCCGCCCCCACCCCCCACCTTGCCCTCAGAGCTCTCTGGGGCTGTGTTCGCTGAATGGCCGCATTCTTGACAGTACCTGCATCTACATGCCTATTGGTGTGCATGGAGGGGTGGGGTGAGCAACTGCCTGGGTTTAAAATACAGAGGTGACCTAATGTTTTGCTCAGAATCGTGGACCTTGCTTCAGAGTCTTCTGGCATTGAACATTGCTGTGGTCAGTTGAGATTAAGTGTTAATTAATTAAT